>NW_028114333.1:0-21655 GCF_964289735.1 Phaethon aethereus | reverse complement strand
CGACCGGCGCAAACTGGTCCGGACCGGTCGGAAGCAGCGCAAACCGGTCCGGACCGGTCGGAACCGGCGCAAACCGGTCCGGACCGGTAACGACCGCTCAGAACCGGTCCGGACCGGTCCGGACCGGTAACGACCGGCGCAAACCGGTCCGGACCGGTAACGACCGGCGCAAACCGGTCCGGACCGGTCGGAACCGGCGCAAACAGGTCCGGACCGGTAACGACCGCTCAGAACCGGTCCGGACCGGTCCGGACCGGTAACGACCGGCGCAAACCGGTCCGGAGCGGTCCGGACCGGTAACGACCGGCGCAAACCGGTCCGGACCGGTCACGACCGGCGAAAACCGGTCCGGACTGGTAACGACCGCTCAGAACCGGTCCGGACCGGTAACGACCGGCGCAAACTGGTCCGGAACGGTCGGAAGCAGCGCAAACCGGTCCGGACCGGTCGGAACCGGCGCAAACCGGTCCGGACCGGTAACGACCGCTCAGAACCGGTCCGGACCGGTCCGGACCGGTAACGACCGGCGCAAACCGGTCCGGACCGGTCACGACCGGCGAAAACCGGTCCGGACTGGTAACGACCGCTCAGAACCGGTCCGGACCGGTAACGACCGGCGCAAACCGGTCCGGACCGGTCACGACCGGCGCAAACCGGTCCGGACCGGTCGGAACCGGCGCAAACCGGTCCGGACCGGGAACGACCGCTCAGAACCGGTCCGGAGCGGTCCGGACCGGTCACGACCGGCGCAAACCGGTCCGGACCGGTCGGAACCGGCGCAAACCGGTCCGGACCGGGAACGACCGCTCAGAACCGGACCGGAGCGGTCCGGACCGGTCACGACCGGCGCAAACCGGTCCGGACCGGTAACGACCGCTCGGAACCGGTCCGGACCGGTCCGTACCGGTAACGACCGGCGCAAACCGGTCCGGACCGGTCCGGACCGGTAACGACCGGCGCAAACTGCTCCGGACCGGTTTGCGCCGGTTCTGACCGGTCCGGACCGGTCGGAACCGGTGCAAACCGGTCCGGACCGGTAACGACCGCTCGGAACCGGTCCGGACCGGTCCGGACCGGTAACGACCGGCGCAAACCGGTCCGGACCGGTCCGGACCGGTAACGACCGGCGCAAACTGGTCCGGACCGGTCGGAAGCAGCGCAAACCGGTCCGGACCGGTCGGAACCGGCGCAAACCGGTCCGGACCGGTAACGACCGCTCAGAACCGGTCCGGACCGGTCCGGACCGGTAATGACCGGCGCAAACCGGTCCGGACCGGTAACGACCGGCGCAAACCGGTCCGGACCGGTCACGACCGGCGAAAACCGGTCCGGACTGGTAACGACCGCTCAGAACCGGTCCGGACCGGTAACGACCGGCGCAAACCGGTCCGGACCGGTCACGACCGGCGCAAACCGGTCCGGACCGGTAACGACCGCTCAGAACCGGTCCGGACCGGTAACGACCGGCGCAAACTGGTCCGGAGCGGTCACGACCGGCGCAAACCGGTCCGGACCGGTCGGAACCGGCGCAAACCGGTCCGGACCGGGAACGACCGCTCAGAACCGGACCGGAGCGGTCCGGACCGGTCACGACCGGCGCAAACCGGTCCGGACCGGTAACGACCGCTCGGAACCGGTCCGGACCGGTCCGTACCGGTAACGACCGGCGCAAACCGGTCCGGACCGGTCCGGACCGGTAACGACCGGCGCAAACTGCTCCGGACCGGTTTGCGCCGGTTCTGACCGGTCCGGACCGGTCGGAACCGGTGCAAACCGGTCCGGACCGGTAACGACCGCTCGGAACCGGTCCGGACCGGTCCGGACCGGTAACGACCGGCGCAAACCGGTCCGGACCGGTCCGGACCGGTAACGACCGGCGCAAACCGGTCCGGACCGGTCACGACCGGCGCAAACCGGTCCGGACCGGTAACGACCGCTCAGAACCGGTCCGGACCGGTAACGGCCGGCGCAAACTGGTCCGGAGCGGTCACGACCGGCGCAAACCGGTCCGGACCGGTCGGAACCGGCGCAAACCGGTCCGGACCGGGAACGACCGCTCAGAACCGGACCGGAGCGGTCCGGACCGGTCACGACCGGCGCAAACCGGTCCGGACCGGTAACGACCGCTCGGAACCGGTCCGGACCGGTCCGTACCGGTAACGACCGGCGCAAACTGGTCCGGACCGGTCGGAAGCAGCGCAAACCGGTCCGGACCGGTCGGAACCGGCGCAAACCGGTCCGGACCGGTAACGACCGCTCAGAACCGGTCCGGACCGGTCCGGACCGGTAACGACCGGAGCAAACCGGTCCGGACCGGTAACGACCGGCGCAAACCGGTCCGGACCGGTCGGAACCGGCGCAAACCGGTCCGGACCGGTAACGACCGCTCAGAACCGGTCCGGACCGGTCCGGACCGGTAACGACCGGCGCAAACCGGTCCGGAGCGGTCCGGACCGGTAACGACCGGCGCAAACCGGTCCGGACCGGTCACGACCGGCGAAAACCGGTCCGGACTGGTAACGACCGCTCAGAACCGGTCCGGACCGGTAACGACCGGCGCAAACTGGTCCGGAACGGTCGGAAGCAGCGCAAACCGGTCCGGACCGGTCGGAACCGGCGCAAACCGGTCCGGACCGGTAACGACCGCTCAGAACCGGTCCGGACCGGTCCGGACCGGTAACGACCGGCGCAAACCGGTCCGGACCGGTCACGACCGGCGAAAACCGGTCCGGACTGGTAACGACCGCTCAGAACCGGTCCGGACCGGTAACGACCGGCGCAAACCGGTCCGGACCGGTCACGACCGGCGCAAACCGGTCCGGACCGGTAACGACCGCTCAGAACCGGTCCGGACCGGTAACGACCGGCGCAAACTGGTCCGGAGCGGTCACGACCGGCGCAAACCGGTCCGGACCGGTCGGAACCGGCGCAAACCGGTCCGGACCGGGAACGACCGCTCAGAACCGGACCGGAGCGGTCCGGACCGGTCACGACCGGCGCAAACCGGTCCGGACCGGTAACGACCGCTCGGAACCGGTCCGGACCGGTCCGTACCGGTAACGACCGGCGCAAACCGGTCCGGACCGGTCCGGACCGGTAACGACCGGCGCAAACTGCTCCGGACCGGTTTGCGCCGGTTCTGACCGGTCCGGACCGGTCGGAACCGGTGCAAACCGGTCCGGACCGGTAACGACCGCTCGGAACCGGTCCGGACCGGTCCGGACCGGTAACGACCGGCGCAAACCGGTCCGGACCGGTCCGGACCGGTAACGACCGGCGCAAACTGGTCCGGACCGGTCGGAAGCAGCGCAAACCGGTCCGGACCGGTCGGAACCGGCGCAAACCGGTCCGGACCGGTAACGACCGCTCAGAACCGGTCCGGACCGGTCCGGACCGGTAATGACCGGCGCAAACCGGTCCGGACCGGTAACGACCGGCGCAAACCGGTCCGGACCGGTCGGAACCCGCGCAAACTGGTCCGGACCGGGAACGACCGCTGAGAACCGGTCCGGACCGGTCCGGACCGGTAACGACCGGCGCAAACTGGTCCGGACCGGTCGGAAGCAGCGCAAACCGGTCCGGACCGGTCGGAACCGGCGCAAACCGGTCCGGACCGGTAACGACCGCTCAGAACCGGTCCGGACCGTCCGGACCGGTAACGACCGGCGCAAACCGGTCCGGACCGGTAACGACCGGCGCAAACCGGTCCGGACCGGTCGGAACCGGCGCAAACCGGTCCGGACCGGTAACGACCGCTCAGAACCGGTCCGGACCGGTCCGGACCGGTAACGACCGGCGCAAACCGGTCCGGAGCGGTCCGGACCGGTAACGACCGGCGCAAACCGGTCCGGACCGGTCACGACCGGCGAAAACCGGTCCGGACTGGTAACGACCGCTCAGAACCGGTCCGGACCGGTAACGAGCGGCGCAAACTGGTCCGGAACGGTCGGAAGCAGCGCAAACCGGTCCGGACCGGTCGGAACCGGCGCAAACCGGTCCGGACCGGTAACGACCGCTCAGAACCGGTCCGGACCGGTCCGGACCGGTAACGACCGGCGCAAACCGGTCCGGACCGGTCACGACCGGCGAAAACCGGTCCGGACTGGTAACGACCGCTCAGAACCGGTCCGGACCGGTAACGACCGGCGCAAACCGGTCCGGACCTGTCACGACCGGCGCAAACCGGTCCGGACCGGTAACGACCGCTCAGAACCGGTCCGGACCGGTAACGACCGGCGCAAACTGGTCCGGAGCGGTCACGACCGGCGCAAACCGGTCCGGACCGGTCGGAACCGGCGCAAACCGGTCCGGACCGGGAACGACCGCTCAGAACCGGACCGGAGCGGTCCGGACCGGTCACGACCGGCGCAAACCGGTCCGGACCGGTAACGACCGCTCGGAACCGGTCCGGACCGGTCCGTACCGGTAACGACCGGCGCAAACCGGTCCGGACCGGTCCGGACCGGTAACGACCGGCGCAAACTGCTCCGGACCGGTTTGCGCCGGTTCTGACCGGTCCGGACCGGTCGGAACCGGTGCAAACCGGTCCGGACCGGTAACGACCGCTCGGAACCGGTCCGGACCGGTCCGGACCGGTAACGACCGGCGCAAACCGGTCCGGACCGGTCCGGACCGGTAACGACCGGCGCAAACCGGTCCGGACCGGTCACGACCGGCGCAAACCGGTCCGGACCGGTAACGACCGCTCAGAACCGGTCCGGACCGGTAACGGCCGGCGCAAACTGGTCCGGAGCGGTCACGACCGGCGCAAACCGGTCCGGACCGGTCGGAACCGGCGCAAACCGGTCCGGACCGGGAACGACCGCTCAGAACCGGACCGGAGCGGTCCGGACCGGTCACGACCGGCGCAAACCGGTCCGGACCGGTAACGACCGCTCGGAACCGGTCCGGACCGGTCCGTACCGGTAACGACCGGCGCAAACCGGTCCGGACCGGTCCGGACCGGTAACGACCGGCGCAAACTGCTCCGGACCGGTTTGCGCCGGTTCTGACCGGTCCGGACCGGTCGGAACCGGTGCAAACCGGTCCGGACCGGTAACGACCGCTCGGAACCGGTCCGGACCGGTCCGGACCGGTAACGACCGGCGCAAACCGGTCCGGACCGGTCCGGACCGGTAACGACCGGCGCAAACCGGTCCGGACCGGTCACGACCGGCGCAAACCGGTCCGGACCGGTAACGACCGCTCAGAACCGGTCCGGACCGGTAACGGCCGGCGCAAACTGGTCCGGAGCGGTCACGACCGGCGCAAACCGGTCCGGACCGGTCGGAACCGGCGCAAACCGGTCCGGACCGGGAACGACCGCTCAGAACCGGACCGGAGCGGTCCGGACCGGTCACGACCGGCGCAAACCGGTCCGGACCGGTAACGACCGCTCAGAACCGGTCCGGACCGGTCCGGACCGGTAACGACCGGCGCAAACCGGTCCGGACCGGTAACGACCGCTCAGAACCGGTCCGGACCGGTCCGGACCGGTAACGACCGGCGCAAACCGGTCCGGACCGGTAACGACCGGCGCAAACCGGTCCGGACCGGTCGGAACCGGCGCAAACCGGTCCGGACCGGTAACGACCGCTCGGAACCGGTCCGGACCGGTCCGGACCGGTAACGACCGGCGCAAACCGGTCCGGAGCGGTCCGGACCGGTAACGACCGGCGCAAACCGGTCCGGACCGGTCACGACCGGCGAAAACCGGTCCGGACTGGTAACGACCGCTCAGAACCGGTCCGGACCGGTAACGACCGGCGCAAACCGGTCCGGACCGGTCGGAACAGGCGCAAACCGGTCCGGAGCGGTCCGGACCGGTCACGACCGGCGCAAACCGGTCCGGACTGGTAACGGCCGGCGCAAACCGGTCCGGACCGGTCGGAACCGGCGCAAACCGGTCCGGACCGGTAACGACCGCTCGGAACCGGTCCGGACCGGTCCGGACCGGTAACGACCGGCGCAAACCGGTCCGGAGCGGTCCGGACCGGTAACGACCGGCGCAAACCGGTCCGGACCGGTCACGACCGGCGAAAACTGGTCCGGAACGGTCGGAAGCAGCGCAAACCGGTCCGGACCGGTCGGAACCGGCGCAAACCGGTCCTGACCGGTCACGACCGGCAAAAACCGGTCCGGACCGGTCGGAACCGGCGCAAACCGGTCCGGACCGGGAACGACCGCTCAGAACCGGTCCGGAGCGGTCCGGACCGGTCACGACCGGCGCAAACCGGTCCGGACCGGTCGGAACCGGCGCAAACCGGTCCGGACCGGTAACGACCGCTCGGAACCGGTCCAGACCGGTCCGGACCGGTCACGACCGGCGCAAACCGGTCCGGACCGGTCGGAACCGGCGCAAACCGGTCCGGACCGGGAACGACCGCTCAGAACCGGTCCGGAGCGGTCGGAACCGGCGCAAACCGGTCCGGACCGGTAACGACCGCTGAGAACCGGTCCGGACCGGTTCGGACCGGTAACGACCGGCGCAAACCGGTCCAGACCGGTCGGAATCGGCGCAAACGGGTCCGGACCGGTAACGACCGCTCAGAACCGGTCCGGACCGGTCCGGACCGGTAACGACCGGCGCAAACCGGTCCGGACCGGTCCGGACCGGTAACGACCGGCGCAAACTGGTCCGGACCGGTCGGAAGCAGCGCAAACCGGTCCGGACCGGTCGGAACCGGCGCAAACCGGTCCGGACCGGTAACGACCGCTCAGAACCGGTCCGGACCGGTCCGGACCGGTAACGACCGGCGCAAACTGGTCCGGACCGGTCGGAAGCAGCGCAAACCGGTCCGGACCGGTCGGAACCGGCGCAAACCGGTCCGGACCGGTAACGACCGCTCAGAACCGGTCCGGACCGGTCCGGACCGGTAACGACCGGCGCAAACCGGTCCGGACCGGTCACGACCGGCGAAAACCGGTCCGGACTGGTAACGACCGCTCAGAACCGGTCCGGACCGGTAACGACCGGCGCAAACCGGTCCGGACCGGTCACGACCGGCGCAAACCGGTCCGGACTGGTAACGACCGCTCAGAACCGGTCCGGACCGGTAACGACCGGCGCAAACCGGTCAGGACCGGTCACGACCGGCGAAAACCGGTCCGGACCGGTCGGAACCGGCGCAAACCGGTCCGGACCGGTCGGGACCGGCGCAAACCGGTCCGGACCGGTAACGACCGCTCAGAACCGGTCCAGACCGGTCCGGACCGATAACGACCGGCGCAAACCGGTCCGGACCGGTCACGACCGGCGAAAACCGGTCCGGACCGGTCGGAACCGGCGCAAAACGGTCTGGACCGGTCACGACCGGCGCAAACCGGTCCGGACCGGTCGGAACCGGCGCAAACCGGTCCGGACCGGTAACGACCGCTCAGAACCGGTCCGGACCGGTCCGGACCGGTAACGACCGGCGCAAACTGGTCCGGACCGGTCGGAACCGGCGCAAACCGGTCTAGACCCGGAACGACCGGTCAGAACCGGACCAGACCGGTCACGACGGGCGCAAACCGGTCCGGACCAGTCACGACCGGCGCAAACCGGTCCGGACCGGTCGGAACCGGCGCAAACCGGTCCGGACCGGGAACGACCGCTCAGAACCGGTCCGGACCGGTCGGAACCGGCGCAAACCGGTCCGGACCGGGAACGACTGGTCAGAACCGGACCGGACCGGTCCGGACCGGTAACAAACCGGCGCAAACCGGTCCGGACCGGTCGGAACCGGCGCAAACCGGTCCGGACCGGTAACGACCGCTCAGAACCAGACCGGAGCGGTCCGGACCGGTAACGACCGGCGCAAACCGGTCCGGACCGGTCGGAACCGCGCAAACCGGTCTAGACCGGGAACGACCGGTCAGAACCGGACCAGACCGGTCACGACTGGCGCAAACCGGTCCGGACCGGTCGGGACCGGCGCAAACCGGTCCGGACCGGTCGGAACCGGCGCAAACCGGTCCGGACCGGTCGGAACCGGCGCAAACCGGTCCGGACCGGGAACGACCGCTCAGAACCGGTCCGGAGCGGTCGGAACCGGCGCAAACCGGTCCGGACCGGTAACGACCGCTGAGAACCGGTCCGGACCGGTTCGGACCGGTAACGACCGGCGCAAACCGGTCCAGACCGGTCGGAATCGGCGCAAACGGGTCCGGACCGGTAACGACCGCTCAGAACCGGTCCGGACCGGTCCGGACCGGTAACGACCGGCGCAAACCGGTCCGGACCGGTCCGGACCGGTAACGACCGGCGCAAACTGGTCCGGACCGGTCGGAAGCAGCGCAAACCGGTCCGGACCGGTCGGAACCGGCGCAAACCGGTCCGGACCGGTAACGACCGGCGCAAACCGGTCCGGAGCGGTCCGGACCGGTAACGACCGGCGCAAACCGGTCCGGACCGGTCACGACCGGCGAAAACTGGTCCGGAACGGTCGGAAGCAGCGCAAACCGGTCCGGACCGGTCGGAACCGGCGCAAACCGGTCCTGACCGGTCACGACCGGCAAAAACCGGTCCGGACCGGTCGGAACCGGCGCAAACCGGTCCGGACCGGGAACGACCGCTCAGAACCGGTCCGGAGCGGTCCGGACCGGTCACGACCGGCGCAAACCGGTCCGGACCGGTCGGAACCGGCGCAAACCGGTCCGGACCGGTCGGGACCGGCGCAAACCGGTCCGGACCGGTAACGACCGCTCAGAACCGGTCCAGACCGGTCCGGACCGATAACGACCGGCGCAAACCGGTCCGGACCGGTCACGACCGGCGCAAACCGGTCCGGACCGGTCGGAACCGGCGCAAACCGGTCCGGACCGGTAACGACCGCTCGGAACCGGTCCGGACCGGTCCGGACCGGTAACGACCGGCGCAAACCGGTCCGGAGCGGTCCGGACCGGTAACGACCGGCGCAAACCGGTCCGGACCGGTCACGACCGGCGGAAAACTGGTCCGGAACGGTCGGAAGCAGCGCAAACCGGTCCGGACCGGTCGGAACCGGCGCAAACCGGTCCTGACCGGTCACGACCGGCAAAAACCGGTCCGGACCGGTCGGAACCGGCGCAAACCGGTCCGGACCGGGAACGACCGCTCAGAACCGGTCCGGAGCGGTCCGGACCGGTCACGACCGGCGCAACCGGTCCGGACCGGTCGGAACCGGCGCAAACCGGTCCGGACCGGTAACGACCGCTCGGAACCGGTCCAGACCGGTCCGGACCGGTAACGACCGGCGCAAACCGGTCCGGACCGGTCGGAACCGGCGCAAACCGGTCCGGACCGGTAACGACCGCTCAGAACCGGTCCAGACCGGTCCGGACCGGTTCACGACCGGCGCAAACCGGTCCGGACCGGTCACGACCGGCGCAAACCGGTCCGGACCGGTCGGAACCGGCGCAAACCGGTCCGGACCGGGAACGACCGCTCAGAACCGGTCCGGAGCGGTCGGAACCGGCGCAAACCGGTCCGGACCGGTAACGACCGCTGAGAACCGGTCCGGACCGGTTCGGACCGGTAACGACCGGCGCAAACCGGTCCGGACCGGTCGGAACCGGCGCAAACCGGTCCGGACCGGTAACAACCGCTCAGAACTGGTCCGGACCGGTCCGGACCGGTAACGACCGGCGCAAACCGGTCAGGACCGGTCACGACCGGCGAAAACCGGTCCGGACCGGTAAGGACCGCTCAGAACCGGTCCGGACCGGTCCGGACCGGTAACGACCGGCGCAAACCGGTCAGGACCGGTCACGACCGGCGAAAACCGGTCCGGACCGGTCGGAACCGGCGCAAACCGGTCAGGACCGGTCACGACCGGCGAAAACCGGTCCGGACCGGTCGGGACCGGGCAAACCGGTCCGGACCGGTAACGACCGCTCGGAACCGGTCCGGACCGGTCCGGACCGGTAACGACCGGCGCAAACCGGTCCGGAGCGGTCCGGACCGGTAACGACCGGCGCAAACCGGTCCGGACCGGTCACGACCGGCGAAAACCGGTCCGGACTGGTAACGACCGCTCAGAACCGGTCCGGACCGGTAACGACCGGCGCAAACTGGTCCGGACCGGTCGGAACCGGCGCAAACCGGTCCGGACCGGTCGGAACCGGCGCAAACCGGTCCGGACCGGTAACGACCAGCGCAAACCGGTCCGGACCGGTCCGGACCGGTAACGACCGGCGCAAACCGGTCCGGACCGGTCGGAATCGGCGCAAACCGGTCCGGACCGGTCGGAACCGGCGCAAACCGGTCCGGACCGGTAACGACCGCTCGGAACCGGTCCGGACCGGTCCGGACCGGTAACGACCGGCGCAAACCGGTCCGGACCGGTCACGACCGGCGCAAACCGGTCCGGACCGGTAACGACCGGCGCAAACCGGTCCGGACCGGTCCGGACCGGTAACGACCGGCGCAAACTGGTCCGGACCGGTCGGAACCGGCGCAAACCGGTCCGGACCGGTAACGACCGGCGAAAACCGGTCCGGACCGGTAACGACCGGCGAAAACCGGTCCGGACCGGTCGGAACCGGCGCAAACCGGTCCGGACCGGTCGGGACCGGCGCAAACCGGTCCGGACCGGTAACGACCGCTCGGAACCGGTCCGGACCGGTCCGGACCGGTAACGACCGGCGCAAACCGGTCCGGAGCGGTCCGGACCGGTAACGACCGGCGCAAACCGGTCCGGACCGGTCACGACCGGCGAAAACCGGTCCGGACTGGTAACGACCGCTCAGAACCGGTCCGGACCGGTCACGACCGGCGAAAACTGGTCCGGAACGGTCGGAAGCAGCGCAAACCGGTCCGGACCGGTCGGAACCGGCGCAAACCGGTCCTGACCGGTCACGACCGGCAAAAACCGGTCCGGACCGGTCGGAACCGGCGCAAACCGGTCCGGACCGGGAACGACCGCTCAGAACCGGTCCGGAGCGGTCCGGACCGGTCACGACCGGCGCAAACCGGTCCGGACCGGTCGGAACCGGCGCAAACCGGTCCGGACCGGTAACGACCGCTCGGAACCGGTCCAGACCGGTCCGGACCGGTCACGACCGGCGCAAACCGGTCCGGACCGGTCGGAACCGGCGCAAACCGGTCCGGACCGGGAACGACCGCTCAGAACCGGTCCGGAGCGGTCGGAACCGGCGCAAACCGGTCCGGACCGGTAACGACCGCTGAGAACCGGTCCGGACCGGTTCGGACCGGTAACGACCGGCGCAAACCGGTCCAGACCGGTCGGAATCGGCGCAAACGGGTCCGGACCGGTAACGACCGCTCAGAACCGGTCCGGACCGGTCCGGACCGGTAACGACCGGCGCAAACCGGTCCGGACCGGTCCGGACCGGTAACGACCGGCGCAAACTGGTCCGGACCGGTCGGAAGCAGCGCAAACCGGTCCGGACCGGTCGGAACCGGCGCAAACCGGTCCGGACCGGTAACGACCGCTCAGAACCGGTCCGGACCGGTCCGGACCGGTAACGACCGGCGCAAACTGGTCCGGACCGGTCGGAAGCAGCGCAAACCGGTCCGGACCGGTCGGAACCGGCGCAAACCGGTCCGGACCGGTAACGACCGCTCAGAACCGGTCCGGACCGGTCCGGACCGGTAACGACCGGCGCAAACCGGTCCGGACCGGTCACGACCGGCGAAAACCGGTCCGGACTGGTAACGACCGCTCAGAACCGGTCCGGACCGGTAACGACCGGCGCAAACCGGTCCGGACCGGTCACGACCGGCGCAAACCGGTCCGGACCGGTAACGACCGCTCAGAACCGGTCCGGACCGGTAACGACCGGCGCAAACTGGTCCGGAGCGGTCACGACCGGCGCAAACCGGTCCGGACCGGTCGGAACCGGCGCAAACCGGTCCGGACCGGGAACGACCGCTCAGAACCGGACCGGAGCGGTCCGGACCGGTCACGACCGGCGCAAACCGGTCCGGACCGGTAACGACCGCTCGGAACCGGTCCGGACCGGTCCGTACCGGTAACGACCGGCGCAAACCGGTCCGGACCGGTCCGGACCGGTAACGACCGGCGCAAACTGCTCCGGACCGGTTTGCGCCGGTTCTGACCGGTCCGGACCGGTCGGAACCGGTGCAAACCGGTCCGGACCGGTAACGACCGCTCGGAACCGGTCCGGACCGGTCCGGACCGGTAACGACGGCGCAAACCGGTCCGGACCGGTCCGGACCGGTAACGACCGGCGCAAACCGGTCCGGACCGGTCACGACCGGCGCAAACCGGTCCGGACCGGTAACGACCGCTCAGAACCGGTCCGGACCGGTAACGGCCGGCGCAAACTGGTCCGGAGCGGTCACGACCGGCGCAAACCGGTCCGGACCGGTCGGAAGCAGCGCAAACCGGTCCGGACCGGTCGGAACCGGCGCAAACCGGTCCGGACCGGTAACGACCGCTCAGAACCGGTCCGGACCGGTCCGGACCGGTAATGACCGGCGCAAACCGGTCCGGACCGGTAACGACCGGCGCAAACCGGTCCGGACCGGTCGGAACCCGCGCAAACTGGTCCGGACCGGGAACGACCGCTGAGAACCGGTCCGGACCGGTCCGGACCGGTAACGACCGGCGCAAACTGGTCCGGACCGGTCGGAAGCAGCGCAAACCGGTCCGGACCGGTCGGAACCGGCGCAAACCGGTCCGGACCGGTAACGACCGCTCAGAACCGGTCCGGACCGGTCCGGACCGGTAACGACCGGCGCAAACCGGTCCGTACCGGTAACGACCGGCGCAAACCGGTCCGGACCGGTAACGACCGCTCAGAACCGGTCCGGACCGGTCCGGACCGGTAACGACCGGCGCAAACCGGTCCGGACCGGTCCGGACCGGTAACGACCGGCGCAAACTGGTCCGGACCGGTCGGAAGCAGCGCAAACCGGTCCGGACCGGTCGGAACCGGCGCAAACCGGTCCGGACCGGTAACGACCGCTCAGAACCGGTCCGGACCGGTCCGGACCGGTAATGACCGGCGCAAACCGGTCCGGACCGGTAACGACCGGCGCAAACCGGTCCGGACCGGTCGGAACCCGCGCAAACTGGTCCGGACCGGGAACGACCGCTGAGAACCGGTCCGGACCGGTCCGGACCGGTAACGACCGGCGCAAACTGGTCCGGACCGGTCGGAAGCAGCGCAAACCGGTCCGGACCGGTCGGAACCGGCGCAAACCGGTCCGGACCGGTAACGACCGCTCAGAACCGGTCCGGACCGGTCCGGACCGGTAACGACCGGCGCAAACCGGTCCGGACCGGTAACGACCGGCGCAAACCGGTCCGGACCGGTCGGAACCGGCGCAAACCGGTCCGGACCGGTAACGACCGCTCGGAACCGGTCCGGACCGGTCCGGACCGGTAACGACCGGCGCAAACCGGTCCGGACCGGTCCGGACCGGTAACGACCGGCGCAAACCGGTCCGGACCGGTCACGACCGGCGCAAACCGGTCCGGACCGGTAACGACCGCTCAGAACCGGTCCGGACCGGTAACGGCCGGCGCAAACTGGTCCGGAGCGGTCACGACCGGCGACAAACCGGTCCGGACCGGTCGGAAGCAGCGCAAACCGGTCCGGACCGGTCGGAACCGGCGCAAACCGGTCCGGACCGGTAACGACCGCTCAGAACCGGTCCGGACCGGTCCGGACCGGTAATGACCGGCGCAAACCGGTCCGGACCGGTAACGACCGGCGCAAACCGGTCCGGACCGGTCGGAACCCCGCGCAAACTGGTCCGGACCGGGAACGACCGCTGAGAACCGGTCCGGACCGGTCCGGACCGGTAACGACCGGCGCAAACTGGTCCGGACCGGTCGGAAGCAGCGCAAACCGGTCCGGACCGGTCGGAAACCGGCGCAAACCGGTCCGGACCGGTAACAACCGCTCAGAACCGGTCCGGACCGGTCCGGACCGGTAACGACCGGCGCAAACCGGTCCGTACCGGTAACGACCGGCGCAAACCGGTCCGGACCGGTAACGACCGCTCAGAACCGGTCCGGACCGGTCCGGACCGGTAACGACCGGCGCAAACCGGTCCGGACCGGTCCGGACCGGTAACGACCGGCGCAAACTGGTCCGGACCGGTCGGAAGCAGCGCAAAACCGGTCCGGACCGGTCGGAACCGGCGCAAACCGGTCCGGACCGGTAACGACCGCTCAGAACCGGTCCGGACCGGTCCGGACCGGTAATGACCGGCGCAAACCGGTCCGGACCGGTAACGACCGGCGCAAACCGGTCCGGACCGGTCGGAACCCGCGCAAACTGGTCCGGACCGGGAACGACCGCTGAGAACCGGTCCGGACCGGTCCGGACCGGTAACGACCGGCGCAAACTGGTCCGGACCGGTCGGAAGCAGCGCAAACCGGACCGGACCGGTCGGAACCGGCGCAAACCGGTCCGGACCGGTAACGACCGCTCAGAACCGGTCCCGGACCGGTCCGGACCGGTAACGACCGGCGCAAACCGGTCCGGACCGGTAACGACCGGCGCAAACCGGTCCGGACCGGTCGGAACCGGCGCAAACCGGTCCGAACCGGTAACGACCGCTCAGAACCGGTCCGGACCGGTCCGGACCGGTAACGACCGGCGCAAAACCGGTCCGGAGCGGTCCGGACCGGTAACGACCGGCGCAAACCGGTCCGGACCGGTCACGACCGGCGAAAACCGGTCCGGACTGGTAACGACCGCTCAGAACCGGTCCGGACCGGTAACGACCGGCGCAAACTGGTCCGGAACGGTCGGAAGCAGCGCAAACCGGTCCGGACCGGTCGGAACCGGCGCAAACCGGTCCGGACCGGTAACGACCGCTCAGAACCGGTCCGGACCGGTCCGGACCGGTAACGACCGGCGCAAACCGGTCCGGACCGGTCACGACCGGCGAAACCGGTCCGGACTGGTAACGACCGCTCAGAACCGGTCCGGACCGGTAACGACCGGCGCAAACCGGTCCGGACCGGTCACGACCGGCGCAAACCGGTCCGGACCGGTAACGACCGCTCAGAACCGGTCCGGACCGGTAACGACCGGCGCAAACTGGTCCGGAGCGGTCACGACCGGCGCAAACCGGTCCGGACCGGTCGGAACCGGCGCAAACCGGTCCGGACCGGGAACGACCGCTCAGAACCGGACCGGAGCGGTCCGGACCGGTCACGACCGGCGCAAACCGGTCCGGACCGGTAACGACCGCTCGGAACCGGTCCGGACCGGTCCGTACCGGTAACGACCGGCGCAAACCGGTCCGGACCGGTCCGGACCGGTAACGACCGGCGCAAACTGCTCCGGACCGGTTTGCGCCGGTTCTGACCGGTCCGGACCGGTCGGAACCGGTGCAAACCGGTCCGGACCGGTAACGACCGCTCAGAACCGGACCGGAGCGGTCCGGACCGGTCACGACCGGCGCAAACCGGTCCGGACCGGTCACGACCGGCGCAAACCGGTCCGGACCGGTCGGAACCGGCGCAAACCGGTCCGGACCGGGAACGACCGCTCAGAACCGGTCCGGAGCGGTCGGAACCGGCGCAAACCGGTCCGGACCGGTAACGACCGCTGAGAACCGGTCCGGACCGGTTCGGACCGGTCACGACCGGCGCAAACTGGTCCGGAGCGGTCACGACCGGCGCAAACCGGTCCGGACCGGTCGGAACCGGCGCAAACCGGTCCGGACCGGGAACGACCGCTCAGAACCGGACCGGAGCGGTCCGGACCGGTCACGACCGGCGCAAACCGGTCCGGACCGGTAACGACCGCTCAGAACCGGTCTGGACCGGTCCGGACCGGTAACGACCGGCGCAAACCGGTCCGGACCGGTAACGACCGGCGCAAACCGGTCCGGACCGGTCGGAACCGGCGCAAACCGGTCCGGACCGGTAACGACCGCTCAGAACCGGTCCGGACCGGTCCGGACCGGTAACGACCGGCGCAAAACCGGTCCGGACCGGTAACGACCGGCGCAAACCGGTCCGGACCGGTCACGACCGGCGCAAACCGGTCCGGACCGGTAACGACCGCTCAGAACCGGTCCGGACCGGTAACGGCCGGCGCAAACTGGTCCGGAGCGGTCACGACCGGCGCAAACCGGTCCGGACCGGTCGGAACCGGCGCAAACCGGTCCGGACCGGGAACGACCGCTCAGAACCGGACCGGAGCGGTCCGGACCGGTCACGACCGGCGCAAACCGGTCCGGACCGGTAACGACCGCTCGGAACCGGTCCGGACCGGTCCGTACCGGTAACGACCGGCGCAAACCGGTCCGGACCGGTCCGGACCGGTAACGACCGGCGCAAACTGCTCCGGACCGGTTTGCGCCGGTTCTGACCGGTCCGGACCGGTCGGAACCGGTGCAAACCGGTCCGGACCGGTAACGACCGCTCGGAACCGGTCCGGACCGGTCCGGAGCGGTAACGACCGGCGCAAACCGGTCCGGACCGGTCCGGACCGGTAACGACCGGCGCAAACCGGTCCGGACCGGTCACGACCGGCGCAAACCGGTCCGGACCGGGTAACGACCGCTCAGAACCGGTCCGGACCGGTAACGGCCGGCGCAAACTGGTCCGGAGCGGTCACGACCGGCGCAAACCGGTCCGGACCGGTCGGAACCGGCGCAAACCGGTCCGGACCGGGAACGACCGCTCAGAACCGGACCGGAGCGGTCCGGACCGGTCACGACCGGCGCAAACCGGTCCGGACCGGTAACGACCGCTCAGAACCGGTCCGGACCGGTCCGGACCGGTAACGACCGGCGCAAACCGGTCCGGACCGGTAACGACCGCTCAGAACCGGTCCGGACCGGTCCGGACCGGTAACGACCGGCGCAAACCGGTCCGGACCGGTCGGAACCGGCGCAAACCGGTCCGGACCGGTAACGACCGCTCGGAACCGGTCCGGACCGGTCCGGACCGGTAACGACCGGCGCAAACCGGTCCGGAGCGGTCCGGACCGGTAACGACCGGCGCAAACTGGTCCGGACTGGTCGGAAGCAGCGCAAACCGGTCCGGACCGGTCGGAACCGGCGCAAACCGGTCCGGACCGGTAACGACCGCTCAGAACCGGTCCGGACCGGTCCGGACCGGTAATGACCGGCGCAAACCGGTCCGGACCGGTAACGACCGGCGCAAACCGGTCCGGACCGGTCGGAACCCGCGCAAACTGGTCCGGACCCGGGAACGACCGCTGAGAACCGGTCCGGACCGGTCCGGACCGGTAACGACCGGCGCAAACTGGTCCGGACCGGTCGGAAGCAGCGCAAACCGGTCCGGACCGGTCGGAACCGGCGCAAACCGGTCCGGAACCGGTAACGACCGCTCAGAAACCGGTCCGGACCGGTCCGGACCGGTAACGACCGGCGCAAACCGGTCCGTACCGGTAACGACCGGCGCAAACCGGTCCGGACCGGTAACGACCGCTCAGAACCGGTCCGGACCGGTCCGGACCGGTAACGACCGGCGCAAACCGGTCCGGACCGGTCCGGACCGGTAACGACCGGCGCAAACTGGTCCGGACCGGTCGGAAGCAGCGCAAACCGGTCCGGACCGGTCGGAACCGGCGCAAACCGGTCCGGACCGGTAACGACCGCTCAGAACCGGTCCGGACCGGTCCGGACCGGTAATGACCGGCGCAAACCGGTCCGGACCGGTAACGACCGGCGCAAACCGGTCCGGACCGGTCGGAACCCGCGCAAACTGGTCCGGACCGGGAACGACCGCTGAGAACCGGTCCGGACCGGTCCGGACCGGTAACGACCGGCGCAAACTGGTCCGGACCGGTCGGAAGCAGCGCAAACCGGTCCGGACCGGTCGGAAACCGGCGCAAACCGGTCCGGACCGGTAACGACCGCTCAGAACCGGTCCGGACCGGTCCGGACCGGTAACGACCGGCGCAAACCGGTCCGGACCGGTAACGACCGGCGCAAACCGGTCCGGACCGGTAACGACCGCTCAGAACCGGTCCGGACCGGTCCGGACCGGTAACGACCGGCGCAAACCGGTCCGGAGCGGTCCGGACCGGTACCGACCGGCGCAAACCGGTCCGGACCGGTCACGACCGGCGAAAACCGGTCCGGACTGGTAACGACCGCTCAGAACCGGTCCGGACCGGTAACGACCGGCGCAAACTGGTCCGGAACGGTCGGAAGCAGCGCAAACCGGTCCGGACCGGTCGGAACCGGCGCAAACCGGTCCGGACCGGTAACGACCGCTCAGAACCGGTCCGGACCGGTCCGGACCGGTAACGACCGGCGCAAACCGTGTCCGGACCGGTCACGACCGGCGAAAACCGGTCCGGACTGGTAACGACCGCTCAGAACCGGTCCGGACCGGTAACGACCGGCGCAAACCGGTCCGGACCGGTCACGACCGGCGCAAACCGGTCCGGACCGGTAACGACCGCTCAGAACCGGTCCGGACCGGTAACGACCGGCGCAAACTGGTCCGGAGCGGTCACGACCGGCGCAAACCGGTCCGGACCGGTCGGAACCGGCGCAAACCGGTCCGGACCGGGAACGACCGCTCAGAACCGGACCGGAGCGGTCCGGACCGGTCACGACCGGCGCAAACCGGTCCGGACCGGTAACGACCGCTCGGAACCGGTCCGGACCGGTCCGTACCGGTAACGACCGGCGCAAACCGGTCCGGACCGGTCCGGACCGGTAACGACCGGCGCAAACTGCTTCCGGACCGGTTTGCGCCGGTTCTGACCGGTCCGGACCGGTCGGAACCGGTGCAACCGGTCCGGACCGGTAACGACCGCTCGGAACCGGTCCGGACCGGTCCGACCGGTAACGACCGGCGCAAACCGGTCCGGACCGGTCCGGACCGGTAACGACCGGCGCAAACCGGTCCGGACCGGTCACACGGCGCAAACCGGTCCGGACCGGTAACGGACCGCTCAGAACCGGTCCCGACCGGTAACGGCCGGCGCAAACTGGTCCGGAGCGGTCACGACCGGCGCAAACCGGTCCGGACCGGTCGGAAGCAGCGCAAACCGGTCCGGACCGGTCGGAACCGGCGCAAACCGGTCCGGACCGGTAACTGACGGCTCAGAACCGGTCCGGACCGGTCCGGACCGGTAATGACCGGCGCAAACCGGTCCGGACCGGTAACGACCGGCGCAAACCGGTCCGGACCGGTCGGAACCCGCGCAAACTGGTCGGGACCGGGAACGACCGCTGAGAACCGGTCCGGACCGGTCCGGACCGGTAACGACCGGCGCAAACTGGTCCGGACCGGTCGGAAGCAGCGCAAACCGGTCCGGACCGGTAACGACCGCTCAGAACCGGTCCGGACCGGTCCGGACCGGTAACGACCGGCGCAAACCGGTCCGTACCGGTAACGACCGGCGCAAACCGGTCCGGACCGGTAACGACCGCTCAGAACCGGTCCGGACCGGTCCGGACCGGTAACGACCGGCGCAAAACGGTCCGGACCGGTCCGGACCGGTAACGACCGGCGCAAACTGGTCCGGACCGGTCGAAGCAGCGCAAACCGGTCCGGACCGGTCGGAACCGGCGCAAACCGGTCCGGACCGGTAACGACCGCTCAGAAACCGGTCCGGACCGGTCCGGACCGGTAATGACCGGCGCAAACCGGTCCGGACCGGTAACGACCGGCGCAAAACCGGTCCGGACCGGTCGGAACCCGCGCAAACTGGTCCGGACCGGGAACGACCGCTGAGAACCGGTCCGGACCGGTCCGGACCGGTAACGACCGGCGCAAACTGGTCCGGACCGGTCGGAAGCAGCGCAAACCGGTCCGGACCGGTCGGAACCGGCGCAAACCGGTCCGGACCGGTAACGACCGCTCAGAACCGGTCCGGACCGGTCCGGACCGGTAACGACCGGCGCAAACCGGTCCGGACCGGTAACGACCGGCGCAAACCGGTCCGGACCGGTCGGAACCGGCGCAAACCGGTCCGGACCGGTAACGACCGCTCAGAACCGGTCCGGACCGGTCCGACCGGTAACGACCGGCGCAAACCGGTCCGGAGCGGTCCGGACCGGTAACGACCGGCGCAAACCGGTCCGGACCGGTCACGACCGGCGAAAACCGGTCCGGACTGGTAACGACCGCTCAGAACCGGTCCGGACCGGTAACGACCGGCGCAAACTGGTCCGGAACGGTCGGAAGCAGCGCAAACCGGTCCGGACCGGTCGGAACCGGCGCAAACCGGTCCGGACCGGTAACGACCGCTCAGAACCGGTCCGGACCGGTCCGGACCGGTAACGACCGGCGCAAACCGGTCCGGACCGGTCACGACCGGCGAAAACCGGTCCGGACTGGTAACGACCGCTCAGAACCGGTCCGGACCGGTAACGACCGGCGCAAACCGGTCCGGACCGGTCACGACCGGCGCAAACCGGTCCGGACCGGTAACGACCGCTCAGAACCGGTCCGGACCGGTAACGACCGGCGCAAACTGGTCCGGAGCGGTCACGACCGGCGCAAACCGGTCCGGACCGGTCGGAACCGGCGCAAACCGGTCCGGACCGGGAACGACCGCTCAGAACCGGACCGGAGCGGTCCGGACCGGTCACGACCGGCGCAAACCGTCCGGACCGGTAACGACCGCTCGGAACCGGTCCGGACCGGTCCGTACCGGTAACGACCGGCGCAAACCGGTCCGGACCGGTCCGGACCGGTAACGACCGGCGCAAACTGCTCCGGACCGGTTTGCGCCGGTTCTGACCGGTCCGGACCGGTCGGAACCGGTGCAAACCGGTCCGGACCGGTAACGACCGCTCGGAACCGGTCCGGACCGGTCCGGACCGGTAACGACCGGCGCAAACCGGTCCGGACCGGTCCGGACCGGTAACGACCGGCGCAAACCGGTCCGGACCGGTCACGACCGGCGCAAACCGGTCCGGACCGGTAACGACCGCTCAGAACCGGTCCGGACCGGTAACGGCCGGCGCAAACTGGTCCGGAGCGGTCACGACCGGCGCAAACCGGTCCGGACCGGTCGGAAGCAGCGCAAACCGGTCCGGACCGGTCGGAACCGGCGCAAACCGGTCCGGACCGGTAACGACCGCTCAGAACCGGTCCGGACCGGTCCGGACCGGTAATGACCGGCGCAAACCGGTCCGGACCGGTAACGACCGGCGCAAACCGGTCCGGACCGGTCGGAACCCGCGCAAACTGGTCCGGACCGGGAACGACCGCTGAGAACCGGTCCGGACCGGTCCGGACCGGTAACGACCGGCGCAAACTGGTCCGGACCGGTCGGAAGCAGCGCAACCGGTCCGGACCGGTCGGAACCGGCGCAAACCGGTCCGGACCGGTAACGACCGCTCAGAACCGGTCCGGACCGGTCGACCGGTAACGACCGGCGCAAACCGGTCCGTACCGGTAACGACCGGCGCAAACCGGTCCGGACCGGTAACGACCGCTCAGAACCGGTCCGGACCGGTCCGGACCGGTAACGACCGGCGCAAACCGGTCCGGACCGGTCCGGACCGGTAACGACCGGCGCAAACTGGTCCGGACCGGTCGGAAGCAGCGCAAACCGGTCCGGACCGGTCGGAACCGGCGCAAACCGGTCCGGACCGGTAACGACCGCTCAGAACCGGTCCGGACCGGTCCGGACCGGTAATGACCGGCGCAAACCGGTCCGGACCGGTAACGACCGGCGCAAACCGGTCCGGACCGGTCGGAACCCGCGCAAACTGGTCCGGACCGGGAACGACCGCTGA
>NW_028114334.1:0-27673 GCF_964289735.1 Phaethon aethereus | reverse complement strand
GGGGGTCCCGGGGGGTCTTGGGGCTGTTGGAGGTCCCAGGGAGTCCTGGGGGGTTTGGGGGTCCCGGGGGGGTTTGGGGGGTCCCAGGGTTGTCCCAGGGGGTCCCGGGGGGTGTTGGAGGTCCTGGGAGGTCCCAGGGGGTCCCGGGGGGTCCCGAGGGGTGTTGGGGGTCCCGGGGGGGTTTGGGGGGGTTGGGGGTCCCGGGGGGTCCTGGAGGGTTTGGGGGGTCCCAGGGTTGTCCCAGGGGGTCCCGGGGGGTGTTGGAGGTCCTGGGAGGTCCCAGGGGGTCCCGGGGGGGTTTGGGGGGGTTGGGGGTCCCGGGGGGTCTCACCTCGAACTTGGGCCGCAGGCCGCAGTCGTCGGTGTCGGCCACGGGCACGTTGTAGTACTCGCCCTCCTCCTGGTTCAGCAACTTGAACCTGGGGCGGGGGGCCAGGGGGGGCCATGGGGGGGGCCATGGGGGGCCATGGGGGGACCGGGGGGGCCGAGGGGGGCTGGGGGGCCACGGAGGGGGCCGGGGGGGGGCCGGGGGAGGCCGGGGGGGGCTGGGGGGCCATGGGGCACCATGGGGGGGGCCATGGGGGGCTGGGGGGGCAGGGGGCACCATGGGGGGGGTCATGGGGGGCTGGGGGGCCATGGGGCACCATGGGGGGGGCCATGGGGGGCTGGGGGGGCAGGGGGCACCATGGGGGGGGCCATGGGGGGCAGGGGGTGCCGGGGGGGCCATGGGGGGTGGGGGGACTCTGGGGGGCGGGGGAGCCAGGGGGTCATGGGGCGCTATGGGGGAGGGGGCCATGGGGGGCCATGGGGGTGTGGGGGGGGCGGGGGGTGCCGGGGGGGGCTATGGGGGTCCGGGGGGGCATGTGGGGTTTTGCAGGGGGTCCCCGTGCAAGATCCTCGTGCGAGGCCCCGTGCGAGACACACCCCCACCCCCCACCCCCCGCCATGAGGGTCCCCATGCGAGACCGGGGGTCTCCACGCAAGCCCCCCCCCCAGTGCGAGGCGGGAGGTGCCTGTGCGAGGCCCTCGTGCAAGGTCCCCGTGCAAAGGGGTCCCCATGCAAAGGGATCCCCCTCCAACCCCCCCGTGCGAGACCCCCGTGCAAAAAAACCCCACCCAAGCCCCTGCCAGGCCCCCGTGTGAGTCCCCGTGCAAGGCAGGAGGTCCCCGTGCAAGTTCCCCGTGCAAGGCCCCATGTAAGATCCCCGTGCAAGGTCCTGGTGCGAGGCCCTGTGCAAGGTCCCCGTGCAAGGTCCCAGTGCCAGGCAGGAAGTCCCCGTGCAAGGTGCCTGTGTGGGTCCCCGTGCAAGTCCCCGTGCAAGGTCCCCGTGTGAGGTCCCTGTGCAAGGCAGGAGGTCGCCGTGCAAGGTCCCCGTGCGAGGCCCCGTGCAAGATCCCTGTGCAAGGCAGGAGGTCCCTGTGCAAGGCAGGAGGTCCCCGTGCAAGTCCCCGTGCAAGGTCCCCGTGTGAGGTCCCTGTGCAAGGCAGGAGGTCGCCGTGCAAGGTCCCCGTGCGAGGCCCCGTGCAAGATCCCTGTGCAAGGCAGGAGGTCCCTGTGCAAGGCAGGAGGTCCCCGTGCAAGTCCCCGTGCAAGGTCCCCGTGTGAGGTCCCTGTGCAAGGCAGGAGGTCGCCGTGCAAGGTCCCCGTGCGAGGCCCCGTGCAAGATCCCTGTGCAAGGCAGGAGGTCCCTGTGCAAGGCAGGAGGTCCCCGTGCAAGGTCCCCGTGCAAGATCCCGTGCGAGGCAGGAGGTCCCCGTGCGAGGCCCCGTGCAAGATCCCCGTGCAAGGCAGGAGGTCCCCGTGCGAGGCCCCGTGCAAGATCCCCGTGCGAGGCAGGAGGTCCCCGTGTGAGGTCCCCGTGCAAGATCCCCGTGCGAGGCAGGAGGTCCCTGTGCGAGGCCCCGTGCAAGGTCCCCATGCAAGGCAGGAGGTCCCCGTGCGAGGTCCCCGTGCGAGCCCCGTGCGAGGCAGGAGGTCCCCGTGCGAGGTCCCCGTGTGAGGTCCCCGTGCAAAGCAGGAGGTCCCCGTGCAAGGTCCCCGTGCGAGGCAGGAGGTCCCCGTGTGAGGTCCCCGTGCGAGCCCCGTGCGAGGCAGGAGGTCCCCGTGTGAGGTCCCCGTGCAAAGCAGGAGGTCCCCGTGCGAGGTCCCCGTGCGAGCCCCGTGCGAGGCGGCGCTCACCAGCCGTCCACGCGGCCCTTGAGCAGCTCGGCCACGCCGAAGCTCATGGCGCCCATGAAGTCGTTGCGCGACGTGCGGTCCCAGTCCCACACCTCCACCGACAGCCGCCGCTCCGCGTCGCCGGGCCGCAGCGCGCTGCGTGCGACACGCGCTGGTGCCGCGCCCGCGCCTCCCCCCCTTCCCCTCCCCGCCGCCCCGGCGCGCGGCCCTCGCGCGCGCGACCCTCGTGCGCGACCCTCGTGCGCGACCCTCGTGTGTGACCCTCGTGCTCGACGCTCGTGCGCGCGACACTCGTGAGTGACCCTGGTGCGCGCGCGACCCTCGTGCTCGACCCTCGTGCTCGACCCTCGTGTGCGACCCTCGCGCACGCGACCCTCGTGTGCGACCCTCGTGCGTGCGACACTCGTGAGTGACCCTGGAGCGCGCGCGACCCTCGTGCGCGACCCTCGTGTGTGACCCTCGCGTGCGACCCTCGCGCGCGCGACCCTCGTGCGCGACCCTCGTGCGCGACCCTCGCGCGCGCGACCCTCGTGCTCAACCCTCGCGCGCGCGACCCTCGTGCTCGACCCTCGTGCGCGACCCTCGTGCGCGACCCTCGTGCGCGACCCTCGTGTGTGACCCTCGTGTGCGACCCTCGCGCGCGCGACCCTCGTGCTCGACCCTCGTGCGCGACCCTCGTGTGTGACCCTCGTGTGCGACCCTCGCGCTCAACCCTCGCGCGCGCGACCCTCGTGCTCGACCCTCGTGCGCGACCCTCGTGTGCGACCCTCGTGTGCGACCCTCGCGCGCGCGACCCTCGTGCGCGACCCTCGTGCGTGACCCTCGTGTGCGACCCTCGCGCGCGCGACCCTCGTGCTCGACCCTCGTGCGCAACCCTCGTGCGTGACCCTTGTGCTCGACCCTCGTGCGCGCGACACTCGTGAGTGACCCTGGTGCGCGCGCGACCCTCGTGCGCGACCCTCGTGTGCGACCCTCGTGTGCGACCCTCGCGCGCGACCCTCGTGCGTGACCCTCGTGCTCGACCCTCGTGTGCGACCCTCGTGCGCGCGACACTCGTGCGTGACCCTCCTGCGTGACCCTTGTGCGCACGACCCTCGTGTGTGACCCTCATGCGCGCGACACTCGTGTGTGACCCTCGTGCGTGACCCTCGTGCGCGCGACATTCGTGCGTGTGACCACGGATTCGCACGAGGGTTTGCACGAAGCTTTGAGTGGGGGCTCGTGGGCGCGGGTTCGCGGGCGGGGGTTCACGTGGGGGTTCACACGAGGGGGCTTGCACAAGGGGGCTCGCACGAGGGCTCACACGGGGGCTCACACAAGGGCTCGCACGAGGGGACTCACACGGGGGCTCACACGACGGCTCACACGGGGGCTCGCACGGGGGCTCACACGACGGCTCACACGACGGCTCACACGAGGGCTCACGGGGGGGCTCACACGGGGGGGCTCACACGAGGGCTCACACGAGGGCTCACACGGGGGCTCACACGACGGCTCACACGAGGGCTCACACGAGGGCTCACACGACGGCTCACACGGGGGCTCACACTGGGGCTCGCATGGGGGTTCACACGATGGCTGACACGGGGGCTCACACGAGGGCTCACACGACGGCTCACACGAGGGCTCACACGAAGGCTCACACGGGGGCTCGCACGGGGGCTCACATGACGGCTCACACGACGGCTCACACGAGGGCTCACACGAGGGCTCACACGGGGGCTCACACGAGGGCTCACACGAGGGGGCTCACACGAGGGCTCACACGAGGGCTCGCACGGGGGCTCACACGAGGGCTCACACGGGGGCTCACATGAGGGGGCTCACACGACGGCTCACACGACGGCTCGCACAGGGGCTCACACAGGGGCTCACACGAGGGGGCTCACACGAGGGCTCGCACGGGGGCTCACATGAGGGCTCGCACGAGGGCTCACAGGAGGGTTCACACAAGGGCTCACACGAGGACTCACACGGGGGCTCACACGAGGGGGCTCACACGAGGGCTCACACGAGGGGGCTCACACGACGGCTCACATGAGGGGGCTCGCACGGGGGCTCGCACGAGGGCTCGCACGAGGGCTCACAAGAGGAAGGCCTCGTTCCAGACGGGGTTGAGGGTGGCCTTCACCGTCCGCGTCTTCTGCTTGGAGACGTTCTTGGGGTCGGGGATCAGCTTCAGCTTCACGTAGGGGTCCGAGAGCCCGTTGGGGTCCATGGGGATCAGGTTCCGCGCCTCCCCCACTGCGCGGCACCCGGGCGTCGGCGCCGGCGCGCCCACCCGGGGGCCCGCGGCCGGGAGACCCCCACCCAGGGGACCCGGGGGCTGGGGGGGGGCGGGAGACGCCACCCAGGGGACCCGGGGGCTGGGGGGGGGCGGGAGACGCCACCCAGGGGACCCATGGGTTGGGGGGGGGGGGGCGGGAGGCCAGGAGACCCCACCCAGGGGACCCATGGGGGAGGCCGGGAGACCCCACCCAGGGGACCCGGGGGCTGGGGGGGGGTCCGGGAGACCCCACCCAGGGGACCCGTGGGCTGGGGGGGGGGAGGCCGGGAGACCCCACCCAGGGGACCCGGGGGTTGGGGTGGGGGGAGGCCGGGAGACCCCCAACCAGGGGACTCATGGGCTGGGGGAGGGGGGAGGCTGGGAGACCCCCACCCAGGGGACCTGGGGGCGGGGGGGGGGGCGGGAGACCCCCACCCAGGGGACCCGGGGGCTGGGGGAGGCGTGGCCGGGAGACCCCACCCAGGGGACCCATGGGGGAGGCCGGGAGACCCCACCCAGGGGACCCGTGGGCTGGGGGGGGGGAGGCCGGGAGACCCCACCCAGGGGACCCGGGGGTTGGGGTGGGGGGAGGCCGGGAGACCCCCAACCAGGGGACTCATGGGCTGGGGGAGGGGGGAGGCTGGGAGACCCCACCCAGGGGACCCGGGGGCTGGGGGGGGGTCCGGGAGACGCCACCCAGGGGACCCATGGGTTGGGGGGGGGGGCGGGAGGCCAGGAGACCCCACCCAGGGGATCCGTGGGCTGGGGGAGGGGGGGAGGCTGGGAGACCCCACCCAGGGGACCCGTGGGCTCGGGGTGGGGGGCGTGGGTGGCCGGGAGACCCCACCCAGGGGACTCGTGGGCTGGGGTGGGGGGGAGGCCGGGAGACCCCACCCAGGGGACCCGTGGGCTGGGGGGGGGGGAGGCCAGGAGACCCCCACCCAGGGGACCCGTGGGCTGGGGGTGGGGGGCGTGGGTGGCCAGGAGACCCCCACCCAGGGGACCCATGGGACCAGGGGCAGGGCCAGCATCTGGGAGACCCCCACCCAAGGGACTCACGAGCTGGGGGGGGCAGGTGTCTGGGAGACCCCCACCCAGGGGGCCCAGGGGGTGTCCCCAGGTGTTTTGGGGGGGTCCCGGGGGGTCTGGGGGTCCCCGGGTGTGTTGGGGAGGGACCCGGGGGTCTGTGGGAGGAGGGGGATCCCCAGGTGTTTTGGGGGGTCCCCGGGGGGTCTGGGGGGGGTCCCCAGTTGTCTTGAGGGGGCCCCGGGGGTCTTTGGGGGAGTCCTCAGGTGTTTTGGGGGGGTCACAGGGGGTCTCGGGGGGGGTCCCCAGGGGTTTGGGGGGGCCCCGGAGGGTCTGGGGGGGGTGCCCAGGTGTTTTGGGGGGTCTGGGGGGGGTCCCCAGGGGATGGGGGGGCCCCGGAGGGTCTGGGGAGGGTCCCCAGGTGTGTTGGGGGGCCTGGGAGGTCTGGAGGGGGTCCCCGAGTGTTTGGGGGGGACCCGGGGGTCTTTGGGGGGGATCCCCAGGGGTTTGGGGGGGCCCCGGGGGGTCTGGGGGGGTCTCCAGGTGTTTTGGGGGGGCCCCGGAGGGTCTGGGGGGTGTCCCCAGGTGTTTTGGGGGGCCTGGGGGGTCTGGGCGGGGGTCCCCAGGGGTTTGGGGGGGCCCCGGGGGTCTGTGGGGCGGGTCCTCAGGTGTTTTTGGGGGCTTGGGGGGTCTGGGGGGGTCCCCGAGTGTTTGGGGGGGGACCCCGGGGGTCTTTGGGGGGGATCCCCAGGTGTGTTGGGAAGGGACCCAGGGGGTCTGGGTGGGGTCCCCCGGTATTTGGGGGGGCCCGGGGGGTCTGTGGGGGGAGGGGGATCCCCAGCTGTTTGGGGGGGTCTGTGGGGGGTCCCCCGGTATATGGGGGGCTGGGGGGTCTGTGGGAGGGTCCCCAGGTGTTTTGGGGGGTCCCGGGGGGTCTGGGGAGGGACCCGGGGGGTCTGTGGGGGGAGGGGGACCCGCAGGGGTTTGGGGGGGTCCGGGGGGGTCCCCCGGGCGGGGGGGGGTACCGGTGACGTGGAGCTGCTCCCCCGGCAGCGCCTGGATGCGCAGCTGCAGGCGGCCGCGGCGCTCGGTGTGGTCGACGCCGCAGAGGCTGGGGACGCTCTGGACGCAGCGCTTGTGCACGTTCATCTCGCAGCCTGCGCGGCCGCGCACGCGCATCGCACGGGCACCGCACGGGCACCGCACGCGCATCGCACGGGCAGCACGCGCACCGCACGGGCACCGCACGGGCAGCACGCGCATCGCACGGGCACCGCACGGGCACCGCACGGGCAGCACGCGCATCGCACGCGCATCGCATGGGCAGCACGCGCATCGCACGCGCATCGCACGGGCACCGCACGGGCACCGCACGGGCAGCACGCGCATCGCACGGGCACCGCACGGGCACCGCACGGGCAGCACGCGCATCGCACGCGCATCGCACGGGCACCGCACGGGCAGCACGCGCATCGCACGGGCACCGCACGGGCAGCACGCGCATCGCACGCGCATCGCACGGGCACCGCACGGGCACCGCACGGGCAGCACGCGCATCGCACGCGCATCGCACGGGCACCGCACGGGCACCGCACGGGCAGCACGTGCATCGCACGGGCACCACACGGGCACCGCACGGGCAGCACGCGCATCGCACGGGCATCGCACGGGCACCGCACGGGCATCGCACGGGCACCGCACGGGCAGCACACGCATCGCACGCGCATCGCACGGGCACCGCACGGGCAGCACGCACATCGCACGGGCATCGCATGGGCAGCACGCGCATCGCACGCGCATCGCACGGGCACCGCACGGGCAGCACGCGCATCGCACGCGCATCGCACGGGCACCACACGCGCATCGCACGGGCACCGCACGCGCAGCATGCGCATCGCACGGGCACCGCACGGGCACCGCACGGGCACCGCACACACATCGCACGCGCATCGCACGGGCACTGCACGGGCAGCACGCGCATCACACGGGCACCGCACGCGCAGCACGCGCACCGCACGCGCATCGCACGGGCACTGCACGTGCAGCACGCGCACCGCACACACATCGCACGGGCACCGCACGGGCACCGCACGTGCAGCACGCGCATCGCACGCGCAGCACGCGCAGCACGGGCACCGCACGGGCATTGCCTCGAACACCGCACGGGCACCGCACGCGCATCGCATGGGCATCGCACGGGCATCGCCTCGAACACAAATCACACGCACATCGCACGGGCACCGCACGGGCAGCACGCGCATCGCACAGGCATCGCACGCGCATCGCACACGCATCACACGGGCATCGCACGGGCATCACACGCGCATCGCACGCACATCGCACGGGCATCGCACAGGCACTGCACGCGCATTGCACACTCACCGCACACGCATCGCATGGGCATCGCCTCGAACACACATCGCACGGGCACCGCACACGCATCGCGCACGCATCACATGCCCATCGCATGGGCACCACGTGTGCGGCGCACGCGCAGCACACACACATCGCATGCGCAGCGCGTGGGGCCGTGAACGCGCATCGGACACGCATCGCACACGCAGCGCAGGCAGCCGTGAACGTGCATCGCACGGGCGCCGCCTCAGCGCCTCGCACGCACAGCGCGCAGGCATCACACGGGGCCTCGAACGTGCGTCGCACGGGCCATCGCACGCGCATCACACGCGGCCTCGCGCGGGCGTCACACGCGCATCGCACACGCGCCGCCTTAGCGCCTCGCACGCGCAGCGCGCGGGCATCGAACGCGCCTCACATGGGGCATCGCGCAGGCGTCGCACGCACATCACACGTGGCCTCGCACGGGCGTTGCACACGCTTTGCACATGGCCTCACACGTGCGTCACACACAGCCTCGCACGTGCATCACATGCGGCCTCGCACGGGCGTCACACAAACTTCACACGTGGCCTTGCGCGGGCATCGCACGCAGCCTCACACGCGCGTCACACGCGGCCTTGCACGGGTGTCACACACACTTTGCACGCGGCGTCGCATGGGCGTCACATGGGGCATCGCACAGGCGTCACACACACTTCACACGTGGCCTCGCACGCACGTCACACGTGGCCTTGCTTGGGCGTCACACACGCGTCACACGCCTTGCACGCCCATCACATGTGGCCTCGCACGGGCGTCACACGCGCGTCGCACGGGGCCTCGCACGCACGTCACACACGGCCTCGCACAGGCGTCACACACACGTCACACGCGGCCTCGCACGGGTGTCACACGCGGCCTCACACGGGTGTCACACGCGGCCTCGCACGGGCGTCACACACACGTCACGCAGCCTCGCACGGGTGTCACACGGGGCCTCGCACGGGCGTCACACACACGTCACACGCGGCCTCGCACGGGCGTCACACGCGCTTCGCACGCGGCCTCGCACGGGCGTCACACACACGTCACACGCGGCCTCACACGGGTGTCACACGCGGCCTTGCATGGGTGTCACACAAACGTCACACGCGGCCTCGCACGGGTGTCACACGGGGCCTCGCACGGGCGTCACACACACGTCACACGCGGCCTCGCACGGGCATCACACACACGTCACACGCGGCCTCACACGGGCGTCACACACACGTCACACGCGGCCTCACACGGGCGTCACACGGGGCCTTGCACGGGCGTCACACACATGTCACACGGGGCCTCGCACGGGTGTCACACGGGGCCTCGCACGGGTGTCACACGGGGCCTTGCACGGGCGTCACACACATGTCACACGGGGCCTCGCACGGGTGTCACACACACATCACACGCGGCCTCGCACGGGTGTCACACGCGGCCTCGCACGGGTGTCACACAAACGTCACACGCGGCCTCGCACGGGTGTCACACGGGGCCTCGCACGGGCGTCACACACATGTCACACGGGGCCTCGCACGGGTGTCACACACACATCACACGCGGCCTCGCACGGGTGTCACACGGGGCCTCGCACGGGCGTCACACACACATCACACGCGGCCTCGCACGGGCGTCACACGCGCTTCGCACGCGGCCTCGCACGGGCGTCACACACACGTCACATGCGGCCTCACACGGGCGTCACACGCGGCCTCGCACGGGCGTCACACACATGTCACACGGGGCCTCGCACGGGTGTCACACACACATCACACGCGGCCTCACACGGGTGTCACACGCGGCCTCGCACGGGCGTCACCACACGTCACACGGGGCCTCGCACGGGCGTCACACGCGCTTCGCACGCGGCCTCGCACGGGCGTCACACGCGGCCTCGCACCCGCGTCCCACGCGTCGCCCACGGGCGTCGCGCCCCCCGCGCCCCCAGCCCTGGCGCGAGGGCCCCCCCTCCCCTCTCCCCCCCCCCCCCCCGCCGCCGCCCTCGTGCGTCGCACACTCACACGAGCACTTCATCCCCTGGTGCACGAGGCCGTAGAGCAGCGACCCGCAGTGATCGCAGAAGGTGGGGCTGCTGTAGCTGTGCAACTTGAACTTGTGCTTGTTCCGGGGGTCCTGCGGGGAGGGGGGGGGGGGCGGGGGGGCCCACGCGCGTGCGAGGGGATGGAGGGGGGGGGGAGGGGCGCAAAAATGGCCACCTCCTGGCGCCGGCACGCGCGCGCGTTCGTGTCTGTGTCCCTCCCCCCACCCAGATTTCAGGTCAAGGGCGCCCCGATCTGGGTCGCGGGGGGGGGGGGGAGGGGGGGGGGCTGGGGGGGGGCGGTTGGTAAAATTTAGCAGGAGGAATTGGGACGTGGGGGGGGGAGGGGGGGCGATAACACGCACGAGCCCTCCCCCACCCTAAAGGGAGCCCCAGGTTCTGGCCCCCCCCCCCCGTGAACCCGGGCGTCCAGCACCCCCCACTCGTGGCTCCCAGCCTCTGGGACCCCCCACCCGTGAACCCGGGCGTCCAGCACCCCCCACTCGTGGCTCCCAGCCTCTGGGACCCCCCACCCGTGAACCCGGGCGTCCAGCACCCCCCACCCGTGGCCCCTGGTGCCCGGGATCCCCCACTGGTGGACCCCAACATCCAGGACCCCCCACCCGTGGACTCAAGCATCTAGGACCCCCCACCCATGAACCCAGGCATCCGGGACACCCCCCCTGTGGACCCCGGGCTCTGCGACCCCCCCACACGTGGACCCCAGCCCCCGGGACCCCCCACCCATGACCCTCGCTACCTGGGACCCCCCCACCCGTGGACCCCAGCCCCCAGGACCCCCCCCAACCATGGACCCCAGCCTCCGGGACCCCCCACCCATAGCCCTCGCTACCTGGGACCCCCCCCACCCGTGGACCCAGCCTCTGGAACCGCCCACCCGTGGACCCCAGCCCCTGGGACCCCCCCACGCGTGGCCCCCGGTACTCCCCCACCCATGGACCCCAGCCCCCGGGACCCCCCACCCATGACCCGCGCTACCTGGGACCCCCCCACCCATGGACCCCAGCCCCCGGGACCCCCCCACGCATGGCCCCCGGTACTCCCCCACCCATGGACCCCAGCCCCTGGGACCCCCCACCCATGATCCTCGCTACCTGGGACCCCCCCACCCATGGACCCCAGCCCCCGGGACCCCCCACCCATGACCCGCACTGCCTGGGACCCCCCCACCCGTGGACCCCAGCCCCCGGGACCCCCCCACGCGTGGCCCCCGGTACTCCCCCACCCATGGACCCCAGCCCCTGGGACCCCCCACCCATGATCCTCGCTACCTGGGACCCCCCCACCCATGGACCCCAGCCCCCGGGACCCCCCACCCATGACCCGCACTGCCTGGGACCCCCCCACCCGTGGACCCCAGCCCCCGGGACCCCCCACGCGTGGCCCCCGGTACTCCCCCACCCATGGACCCCAGCCCCCGGGACCCCCCGCCCATGACCCGTGCTACCTGGGACTCCCCCACCCGTGGACCCAACCTCTGGAACCCCCCACCCGTGGACCCCAGCCCCCGGGACCCCCCACGCGTGGCCCCCGGTGCCGCCCCCCCCCCACGCGTGGGCCCCGGGACACTCACGTCGGTCTGTGGCCCCTTCCCCGCCCCCGGACACTCGAAGGTGACGAACTCATGGCAGCGCTTGTGCACCACGAAGCTGCAGACTGGGGGGGGGGGGGTCAGGGGGGACAGACCCCCCCCCCGACCCCCCAAAATACCCCCAGCCCCCCCCGACCTCAAACACCCCCCGTCCCCCCCATAACCCCAGGACCCCCCCCAAATCCCCCTCGGTAACCGCTTAGGACCCCCCCAAAAAATACCCCCGGACCCCAAATACCCCCAGGACCTCCCTAAATCCAGCCCCCCCCCCCGATCCCAAATACCCCCAGGACCCCCCCCCAAATACTCAGCCCCCCCAAATCTTCCCCCCCCCCCCGATTCCCCAAATCCCACCCGGGACCCCCAAATCCTCCCAGGGTCCCCCAAATATTTCCAAGACCCCCTCAAATACGCCCCTGACCCCCCCCGAGACCCCCCCCCGCGACCCCAAATATCCTTCCAGGGACCCCAAATTCTCCTTGAGACCCCCAAAATGCTCCCTGGGACCCCCCAAATATGGCCTGGGGTCCCAAAATAGCCCCCAGGAACCCCAAATTCCCCCCCCCGGGACCCCTAACCTCCCCCAGGGACACTCCCCCTCCCCGCCCCGAGAGCCCCAAATCCCACCAGGGACCCCCCCCCAAATCCCTTCGACCCCCACAAAATCCCCTCCGGGACCCCCTAAAAATCCCCCTGCCTGTTGCCTAGCAACCGCCATCGCTGCCAAGCAACGCTCGCCTGGCAACCGCCGGCCCCCCGCCTGTCAATCATCGCCTAGGCCACGCCCACACACCCCTCCCTGACACCCCCCCCCCGAGCGGGGGACCCAATTTCGGGGAGGGGGGGGGGGGGAGCTGAGAGGGGGTGCTATGGGTGCTGGGTAGGGGGCTGGGGGGGGTCCCTAGGGGGTCCCATGGGTGCTGGGGGGGTCCAATGGGTGCAGGGGGGGCATCTAGGGGGTCCCTAGGGTCCCTCATGGGTGCTGGGGGTCCCAGGGGTGCAGGGGGGATCTAGGGGGTCCCTGGGGTCCCTCATGGGTGCTGGGAGTCCCAGGGGTGCAGGGGGGATCTAGGGGGTCCCTGGGGTCCCCATGGGTGTTGGGGAGGTCCAATGGGTGCAGGGGGGGATCTAGGGGGTCCCTGAGGTCCCTCATGGGTGTTGGGGAGGTCCAATGGGTGCAGGGGGGATCTAGGGGGTCCCTGGGGTCCCCCAAGGGTGCTGGGGGTCCCAGGGGTGCAGGGGGGATCTAGGGAGTCCCTGGGGTCCCTCATGGGTGCTGGGGGTGTCCAATGGGTGCAGGGGGCATCTAGGGGGTCCCTCATGGGCGCTGGGGGGGTCCAATGGGTGCAGGGGGGATCTAGGGGGTCCCTAGGGTCCCCCATGGGTGCTGGGAGGTCCAATGGGTGCAGGGGGGCATCTAGGGGGTCCCTGGGGTCCCTCATGGGTGCTGGGGGTCCCAGGGGTGCAGGGGGGATCTAGGGGGTCCCTGAGGTCCCTCATGGATGTTGGGGAGATCCAATGGGTGCAGGGGGGGCATCTAGGGGGTCCCTGGGGTCCCTCATGGGTGCTGGGGGGGTCCAATGGGTGCGGGGGGGATCTAGGGGTCCCTGGGGTCCCCCATTGGTGTTGGGGAGGTCCAATGGGTGCAGGGGGGGCATCTAGGGGGTCCCTGGGGTCCCCCATGGGTGCTGGGGGTCCCAGGGGTGCAGGGGGAATCTAGGGGGTCCCTGGGGTCTCCATGGGTGCTGGGGGTCCCAGGGGTGCAGGGGGGTCCGGGGGGGCTCACCCATGCACTGCAGACCCTGCTTCCCGATGCCCCTGGGGAGGAGAGCAGCGCCGTCAGCCCACGGGTGTCACGAGCGGCCCCGGCCTCAGCGAGCACCCGGACACCCGGGTGCATGGGTCTGTGGGGTGCACTTGACCTCGACACTGGGGTCCCTGGGGTCCACGTGTCCCGGACACCAGGGTCCCTGGGATCAGCTTGACCTTGACACTGGGCTCCATGGGGTCTACTTGACCTGGACACTTAGATCTACGGGGTCTGCATGACCTGGGTGCCTGGGTCCATGGGTCCCTGGGGTCTACTTGACCTTGACTCCTGGGTCCATGGGTCCCTGTGGTCACGTATCTCAGACATCCAGGTCCCTGGGCTCAACTTGACCTTGACACTGGGCTCCATGGGGTCTACTTGCCCTGGACACCTAAATCTATGGGGTCTGCATGACCTTGACTGCTGGGTCCATGGGTCCCTGGGGTCCATGGGTCCTGGATGCCCGGGTCCCTGGGCTCGACTTGACCTTGACACTGGCCTCCATGGGGTCTACTTGACCTGGGCACCTGGGTCTGCAGGGTCTGCATGACCTGGACGCCTGGGTCCATGGGACCCGGGGCTCCACTTGCCCCTGACCGCTGTATCCATGGGGTCTACTTGACCTTGACTGCAGGGTCCATGGGTCCCTGGGGTCCACTTGCCCCTGACTGCTGGGTCCATGGGTCCCTGGGGTCCATGGGTCCTGGATGCCCGGGTCCCTGGGCTCGACTTGACCTTGACACTGGCCTCCATGGGGTCTACTTGACCTGGGCACCTGGGTCTGCAGGGTCTGCATGACCTGGACGCCTGGGTCCATGGGACCCGGGGCTCCACTTGCCCCTGACCGCTGTATCCATGGGGTCTACTTGACCTTGACTGCAGGGTCCATGGGTCCCTGGGGTCCACTTGCCCCTGACTGCTGGGTCCATGGGTCCCTGGGGTTCACATATCCCAGACACCCAGGTCCCTGGGCTCAACTTGACCTTGACACCGGGCTCCATGGGGTCTACTTGCCCTGGACACCTGGGTCTGCATGACCTGGACGCCTGGGTCCATGGGACCCCGGGCTCCACTTGCCCCTGGCTGCTGGGTCCATGGGGTCTACTTGACCTTGACTGCTGGGTCCATGGGTCCCTGGGGCCCACCTGCCCCCCGCGCGGGGGCCTCACCAGATGAAGTCGGTGCAGTGGCTGCAGAAGGTCGGTTGCTTGAAGAAGCGGGCGGTGAAGCGGTGGCTCTTCACCTCGTGCACCACCTTGTGCCGCAGGGCCCCGCGGCGGCAGAAGAGCGGCCGCCCCGCCCCACGCTCCCCCTCCGGCCCCGCCAGCGCCATCCGACCCACGGAGCGACCCACGGACAGACCCACGGACGGACCCACGGACGCGGGCTGCGGGGACGGAGAGGGGTGGCGGCGGGTGGGAGAGCGCCGGCGGGGGAGCACAGGGAGAAGGAGGGGGGGGGCGCGGATGGACCCACAGACAGACCCACGGACGTGTGGAGGGACCCACAGACAGACCCACGGAGAAGTGGATGGACCCACAGACGCACGGATGGAGATGCAGAGGCACGGAGGGACCCACAGACAGACCCACGGACGTGTGGAGGGACCCACAGACAAGACCCACGGGAGCATGGACGGACCCACGGACGTGTGGAGGGACCCACAGACAGACCCACGGAGAAGTGGATGGACCCACAGACGCACGGATGGAGATGCAGAGGCGTGGAGGGACCCACAGACAGACCCACGGATGTGTGGAGGGACCCACAGACACACCCACGGAGAACTGGATGGACGCACAGACGCATGGATGCAGATGCAGAGGCACGGAGGGACCCACAGACAGACCCACGGGTGCGTGGATGGACCCATGGACAGACCCACGGATGCATGGAGGGACCCACAGACCCATGGATGTGTGGAGGGACCCACGGACAGACCCACAGACACACGGGTGGACCCACGGACGCAGGGAAGGACACACAGCCACAGGGAAGGACAGATGGACAGACCCACAGATCCGTGGCTGGGCCCACGGACACGTGGAGGGACCCACGGACGGACCCACGGACGCATGGGCGGACTCACAGACAGATAGACACACGTGCACACACGCAGACGGACCCACAGACGCATGGATGGACCCACGGACACATGGGTGCACTCACAGACCCACAGATGGAGCCGCAGACCCACAGACAGACCCACGGACAAATGGACGGACCCACGGAGCCGCCCCCGGTGGGTGACTCACGGCCGCCCCTGTCCAGAGCTGCACCCACCCACGGACGGACCCACGGACAGACACACAGATGGACCCACAGAGAAGGAGCTCCAGGCATGGACAGACCCACGGATGGACCCACAGACAGACACACAGACGGACACACGGACATACCCACTGATGGACCCACGGATGGACCCACAGACACGCAGCTCCAGGCACAGACGGACCCACGGATGGACCCACGGACACGCAGCTCCAGGCACAGACAGACCCACGGACGGACCCATGCCCGCAGCCACAAAAGGGACCCACGGACAGACCCACGGACGGGAGCCGCTGGGCGGACGGAGAGACCCACGGACGGGTGAGGGGGCGGACAGACGGAGGGAGGGGGTGGGGGGTGGGACAGACGGACCCACGGAGGGATGGACGGACCCACGGACGGACCCACGGACCCACGGACGGGGGGACCGACCTGCAGCCGCCGGACAGACGGACAGCCCGGCCCGCGGCCCCGCAGCAGCCGGGAGGGAGGGGCGGGACGGGAGCTGGGAAGGGGGCGTGGCTTGTGGAAGGGGAGGGCGGGGCCAACGAGGGGGCGGGACCGAAAGGGCGCTCCCAGCCCTGCGGCTGTGGAAGAGGCGGAGGGGGTGTGGTTTGACGGGGGGCGTGGTCTTATGGAAGGGGCGGGGTTTGACTTAAAGGAGGCGCGTCCCCCGGATGCGGAGGGGCGGGGGGGGGGGGAGGGGGACAGCCCGGACGCGTGGGGTCCCCTGGGGTGGGGGAGGGGGACCCCAAGGGACCCAGGCGTCCGGGGCAGCCCCACCCCCTCCCCGAGGGGGGAGGGGACCCCGGCGGCCGGGAAAGGGGGACGGGTCCCGGGGGGGCCCACAGACCCAGATCCGCCGAAATGGGGGCGGGGGGGGGGGGGGGGAGATGGGGGGCAGGGCAGAGCCGGACGCCTGGGTCCCTTCTCCCCTCCCCCACCCGCGGGGGACCCATGCGGCCGCGCGTGGGGGGTGGGGGGAAAGCGCGTGTCCGTGTGTGTGCGGGGGCCACCCCCACCCCCCCCGCGCCAGGACCAGCGCTGGGGGCGTGGCCTAGCACGGACGAGGCCACGCCCTTTGCTGTGGTTCCGCCCAGCTAGCCCCGCCCACACGGACGGCCCCTCCCACACGTGGCCAGAGCCCTCGTGTCCCTTGACGTCCCCACCCCCGTGTTCCCCCCTCGTGTCCCCCCCGTGAACCCCATGTCCCCCCATCCCCCCCGCGTCCCCCCCACGTCCCCCGTGACCCCCATGTCCCCACTCCCCCCCCGTGTCCCCCTGCCCACACCCACGCGGACAGACACGCAGCGGCGCCTTTAAGAAGCAGAAACGTCCCTTTAATAACATCGCAGCCCCCCCCCCCCCCCCCCTTTAAGGCTGCGGCGGCCCCTTAAGGCGCCCCCTCCCCCCCACCTTTAAGGCCTCGGTGGTTCCCCCTCCCCCCTGCCCCTCCCCCCCCCGGCTGCCCCCCAAGGGCCCGATCCTGCCCCGGGGGGGGACCCAGGAACCCCCTAAGGGCCCGATCCTGCCCCGGGGGGGGACCCAGGAACCCCCAAGGGCCCGATCCTGCCCGAGGGGGGGACCCAGGACCCCCCGAAGGGCCCGATCCTGCCCCGGGGGGGGGGGAACCCAGGACCCCCCTAAGGGCCCGATCCTGCCCCGGGGGGGACCCAGGACCCCCCTAAGGGCCCGATCCTGCCCCAGGGGGGACCCAGGACCCCCCTAAGGGCCCGATCCTGCCCCGCGGAGGGGCGCAGGATCCCCCTAAGGGCCCGATCCTGCCCCGAGGTGGACCCAGAATCCCCCTAAGGGCCCGATCCTGCCCCGAGGTGGATCTAGGACCCCCCTAAGGGCCCGATCCTGCCCCGGGGGGGGACCCAGGACCCCCTAAGGGCCCGATCCTGCCCCGAGGTGGACCCAGGACCCCCCTAAGGGCCCGATCCTGCCCCGGGGGGGGACCCAGGACCCCCCGAAGGGCCCGATCCTGCCCCGCGGAGGGGTGCAGGATCCCCCTAAGGGCCCGATCCTGCCCCGAGGTGGACCCAGGACCCCCCTAAGGGCCCGATCCTGCCCCGGGGGGGGACCCAGGACCCCCCTAAGGGCCCGATCCTGCCCCGAGGTGGACCCAGGACCCCCCTAAGGGCCCGATCCTGCCCCGCGGAGGGGCGCAGGATCCCCCTAAGGGCCCGATCCTGCCCCGAGGTGGATCTAGGACCCCCCTAAGGGCCCGATCCTGCCCCGGGGGGGGACCCAGGACCCCCTAAGGGCCCGATCCTGCCCCGAGGTGGATCTAGGACCCCCCTAAGGGCCCGATCCTGCCCCGGGGGGGGGACCCAGGACCCCCTAAGGGCCCGATCCTGCCCCGGGGGGGGACCCAGGAACCCCCAAGAGCCCGATCCTGCCCGAGGGGGGGACCCAGGACCCCCCTAAGGGCCCGATCCTGCCCCAGGGGGGGACCCAGGACCCCCCTAAGGGCCCGATCCTGCCCCAGGGGGGACCCAGGACCCCCCGAAGGGCCCGATCCTGCCCCGCGGAGGGGCGCAGGATCCCCCTAAGGGCCCGATCCTGCCCCGAGGTGGATCTAGGACCCCCCTAAGGGCCCGATCCTGCCCCGGGGGGGGACCCAGGACCCCCTAAGGGCCCGATCCTGCCCCGAGGTGGATCTAGGACCCCCCTAAGGGCCCGATCCTGCCCCGGGGGGGGACCCAGGACCCCCTAAGGGCCCGATCCTGCCCCGAGGTGGACCCAGAATCCCCCTAAGGGCCCGATCCTGCCCCGAGGTGGATCTAGGACCCCCCTAAGGGCCCGATCCTGCCCCGGGGGGGGACCCAGGACCCCCTAAGGGCCCGATCCTGCCCCGAGGTGGACCCAGGACCCCCCTAAGGGCCCGATCCTGCCCCGGGGGGGGACCCAGGACCCCCCGAAGGGCCCGATCCTGCCCCGCGGAGGGGTGCAGGATCCCCCTAAGGGCCCGATCCTGCCCCGAGGTGGATCCAGGTCCCCCCTAAGGGCCCGATCCTGCCCCGGGGGGGGACCCAGGACCCCCGCTAAGGGCCCGATCCTGGCGCTCAGGCCCTCAGCAGCACCAGCCGCCCCGTCTGCACCAGGTCGACGCCGTAGGCCACCAGGTTGATGGCGCTGAGCAAAGCCACCAGCACCCGCCGGTCCCAGGGGCAGGAGGGGCCGCAGCTCGCCGGCCGGTGCGCCGTCCCCCCCATCTCTTCCCGAAACCCGTACAACGGCCACAGCACGACGGCGACGGCGTACGCCGCCGCCCCCGCCGCCGCGTAGACCCCCAACGCCCGCCTGGTCCCCGCCGGGTCCCGTCCCCACCCGCACCACCCCCAGCCCCCCAAGCACCCCCCGACCACCAGCACCCCCAGAGCGAAAAAGAGGCAATAAATCCCCAAACACCACTTCCAAGCCTCGGGGCCCGATCCTGCTCCCTGCTCGGCCGCCAGGCAGAGGAGGAAGAGGGAGAGGAAGGTTTCGGCTACTTTTAACAACCCCGACGGCGTCGCCAGGTACGGGGCGGTTTCGCCGGGTTTGGCTCGGTCGCGGACGACCTCGGCGGCGTAAGCCACGGCGGCCAAACAGGAGCCGGCGGCGGCGGCGGCTCGGAGGGCTCGGGGTCGCCCGGTGTCCCGCGCCGCGTCCCCTAAATGTCCCACCGACCAGATCACGGCCACGCCGAGGCAAGAGACGGCGGCGGCGGCGGCGTGGACGAGGGGGAGGTCGCGGCGGCCGGGCGAGCGGTTGAAGATTTCGGCGAGGAGGAGGAGGAGGGTGAGGCCGAAGGCCAGGGCCCAGGTAGCCACGCAACCGTCTCCTTCGCCCGGTAGCCACGGGCCGGCGGCTGCCGCCGTGCTGAAGGCCAGGCAGCAGCTCAGCGCCTGGGCGCAGCGCAGCGGGGAGGGGGGCCGGCACGGCGGCGGCATCGGGGGGGGGGCTGCGGAAAGGGGAGAAGGGGGTCGGTTGGGGAGGGGGGGGCCCCCACGCGTGCGCGACCCCCGGAAGCCTCGTACCCTGTCGCTTTAAGAGAGGGGTCGGGGGGGGGGGGTGGCACAGGGGTCCGGGGGCACCCAGGGGTCTGGGGGGGCACTCAGGGGACTAGGAGGGGCACCCAGGGGTCCGGGGGCACCCAGGGGTCTGGGGGAGGCACTCAGGGGTCCACGGCGGGCACTCAGGGGTCGAGGAGGGGCACCCAGGGGTCCGCAGAGTCACCCAGGGGTCTGGAGGGGGCACTCAGGGGTCTAGGAGGGGCACCCAGGGGTCTGCAGGGTCCACGGGGGTCTGGGGGGGCACTCAGGGGTCCACGGGGGGCACTCAAGGGTCTAGGAGGGGCACCCAGGGGTCTGCAGGGTCACCCAGGGGTCTTGGAGGGGCACCCAGAGGTCCACAGCGTCACCCAGGGGTCTAGGGGGGAACCCAATAATTTGAGGGGAGCACCCAGGGGTCTGGGGGGGGCGCACTCAGGGGTCTGGGGTGGGACCCAAGAATTTGAGGGGGGCATCCAGAGGTCTGGGGGGGACTTAGAGGTCCGGGGGGGCACCCAGGGGTCCGCAGGGGCACCCAGGGGTCCGGGCCCACCCCCGTGTGGGGGTGGGGGCGCTCAGGGCTGTGCCCATATAAGGCCCTGGAGAATCTCCTTCCCCATCCCCCCCATCCTGGAAGGGGGGGTCGCCCCGCCCCCCCCGGGCGCTGGCTGCATCCTGTGGGGGGGAGGACACACCCAGGCGTCCGGGAAAGGGGGGTGGGGGCACCCCGGGTCCCCAGGACCCCGCATATCGTGTCCCCCCTCCCCGCCCCCAGGACCCCGGTCCCCCTCCGGTCGGACCCGGCACTCACCCGAGCGGCTTCGGGTCTTTCCGGGCGGCTTCGGGTCCTTCGGGCGGGTTCGGGTCTCCCCGGAGTTCGGGTCCTTCCCGAGTTCGGGTCCCTTCGGGCGGGTTCGGGTCCCTCCCGGTTCGGGTCCTTCCGGACGGGTTCCGGTCCTTTCGGGCCGGTTCGGGTCCCTCCCGGTTCGGGTTCTTCCGGACGGGTTCGGGTCTCTCCGGACGGGACGGTCCCGGCTCGGGTCTCTCAGGGCGTTGTCAGCCGGGGCGGGGTCGGGGCAGGGGAGTGGGCGTGGCCGGGCGAGTGACGTAAGGGGGTCCCGGGGGTGACGTCAGGGGATCCCCGAGAGTGGGGTGGGGTTGGGGGACGCCTGGGGTCCACGGGGGGACACACGGCTGGGAGATGGGTGACACAGTGGGACACGGGTGGGACACGGAGGGACAAGGGGGGGACACGGGGGACATCGGGGGACACGGGGGACACACGGGGGGACAAGGAAGGGACACGGGTGGGACACGGGGGACATCGGGGGACAGGAGGGGGGCACGTGGGGACCCGAATGGGACACGGGTGACATCGAGGGACACGGGTGGGAGACGGTGGTGACACGGGGGGGTCAGGGAGGGGACACGGGTGGAACACGGGGGACACACGGGGAGACACACGGCGGGGGGACACGGGGGGTCAAGGAGGGGACACGAGGGGTGGGGAGCGTCCACGCGTCTCCCCAGGCCGTGGCGGTGCCGTGGGCGGGTGCCACGGGTGAGAGGGGGCAGCGCTCCCTCCCCTCCCCCCGGCTCGTTTTGGGCGGTTTTGGGCTGTTTTGGGAAGTTTGCCGTTGCCACGGGCAACGCGACCGCGACCGCCCAAAATATTTGGTTTCCGTGGCAACGGAGGGCGGGGGGTGGAGGGGGAGCCGGACACGGGTGGGGACGGTGTTCAGCCCTCCGTGGGGTCCTGGGGCCCCCCCAGATCCAGCCAGAGGGGCTGGGGGGTGGGGAGGGGGCCCTCGCGGTTCAGCACCTGTGGGGGAAGGGTGGAGTTTTGGGGGGACCCAGGCGTCCGGGACCCCCCACCCCACCCGTGGACGTGGCGGCCGGGCCCCCCCACCTCTCGCAGGATGCGCTCCCGCAGCTCGCCGTGGGTCAGGGGTCTCGCCTCCTCCTCCGACCCCACGGCGGGGTCTTCCCTGGGGGTACAGGTTGGGGGGGGGTGACGGGACCCCCGTGGGGGTGGGGGGGAGCACACACTCCCCCCCACGGGTGCCTGGGGGCACCCCGACCCCCAGGGGGGCTCACCTGGGGCTGGGGGGGCGTGGGGCGGGGGGGCGACCCCCCCGCTGCTGAGCTGCTGCCGGGACCTGGAGAGGGGGGGCAATGGGGACCCTCTGCCCCACGGCACCTCCCGGCTGCCCCCCACGACCCCCAACTGCCCCCCCCCGAGCCCCCCAGGGCAACTCCAGCCCCCCAATTTCCACCCCACGGCCCCCCCAAACCCCCAGTTCCACCCCAGTGCCCCCATTCCCCCCCAGTGCCCCCAAAACCCCCAGTTCCCCCCAGTGCCCCCCAAAATGCCCAGTTTCCCCCCAGTGCCCCCAGTTCCCCCCTCCGGGCCCCCCCAAACCCCCAGTTCCACCCCAGTGCCCCCATTCCCCCCCAGTGCCCCCAAAACCCCCAGTTCCCCCCCAGTGCCCCCCAAAATGCCCAGTTTCCCCCCAGTGCCCCCAGTTCCCCCCTCCGGGCCCCCCCAAACCCCCAGTTCCACCCCAGTGCCCCAATTCCCCCCCCAGAGCCCCCCCAAACCCCCGGTTCCCCCCCAGGGCCCCCCCTAGCCCCTCACTTCGGGGGGGGGTCCCCACTCAGCAGCAGCAGCCGGGTCACCCCGTCCTCCAGGCGCCGGAGCTGCGCCCGCAGGGGGTCAGGGTCCGGGTCAAAGTCAAGGTCGGGGTCAAGGTCAAGGTCAAGGTCGGGGTCTGCATCCTGTCCACGGTCCAGCTGGGCCAGCAGTGCCGCCACACCTGCGGGACGAACGCCTGGGTCCCCCCCCAACACTGGGGTCCCCCCCGAACATCTGGGTCCCCCCCAAACATCTGGATCCCCCCCCCAGGGTGCCTGGGAGCCCCCCCAAAACCTGGGGGGGGAGGGGGTGTCCCCCAACCCCCGGGTCCCCCCCCGAAAGGTCTGGGTCCCCCCAAAACCGGGTTGCCCCTAGAGTCCTGGGGTCCCCACCCAAACCCCTGGGCCCCCCCCCCGGATGCTGGGGTGCCCCCGTACCCTCCCCCAGAAGCCCCAGCAGGGTCCTCCCGCGCTGGGCCCGATCCTGCAACTCCCGGGTCTCCTGGGCCACAGCCGCCTCTTCCTCCTCCAGCGCCTCCAAATCGGGGTCCCCCGGGGACCCCCCCGGCTCCCCCGCTGCCGCCACCGCCGCCCGCAGCTGGGGAGGGGGTTCCGGGGGGGTTTGAGGGGGTCAGAAGGGGATGGGGGGGCTCTGGGGGTTATTGGAGGGGGCTATTGGGGGGTTATTGGGGGACTGTGAGGGGGTTTGGGGGGCTGTGGGGGGTCCCCTGGGGGGTATTTGGGGGCTGTGGGGGGTCCCAGGGGGGGTTTGGAGGGGTATTGGGGGGTACTGGGGGGCTCTGGGGGTTGTTGGAGGGGGCTATTGGGGGGTTATTGGGGGACTGTGAGGGGGTTTGGGGGGCTCAGGGGGGCTATTGGGGTCCCCTGGGGGGTATTTGGGGGCTGTGGGGGGTCCCAGGGGGGTTTTGGGGGGTATTGGGGGGTACTGGGGGGCTCTGGGGGTTATTGGAGGGGGCTATTGGGGGGTTATTGGGGGACTGTGAGGGGGTTTGGGGGGCTGTGGGGGGTCCCCTGGGGGGTATTTGGGGGCTGTGGGGGGTCCCAGGGGGGGTTTGGAGGGGTATTGGGGGGTACTGGGGGGCTCTGGGGGTTATTGGAGGGGGCTATTGGGGGGTTATTGGGGGACTGTGAGGGGGTTTGGGGGGCTCAGGGGGGCTATTGGGGTCCCCTGGGGGGTATTGGGGGGCTGTGGGGGGTCCCCTGGGGGGTATTTGGGGGCTGTGGGGGGTCCCAGGGGGTTTATTGGGGGGCTATTGGGGGACTGTGAGGGTTTGGGGGGGCTCAGGGGGGCTATTGGGGTCCCGGGGGGGGATTGAGGACCTCGGAGGGGGGGGGGTGGGCTCTGAAGGGGCTCTTGGGGGGCTCTGGGTGTTATTGGGGTGCCCTGAGGGGATCCCGGGGGCTCTGGGTGATACTGGGGGACCCTGGGGGGGTATCGGGGTCCCGGGGGGGGGGGTCCCGGGGGGTCCCACCTGCTCCAGGCGCCGGCGCAGCCGCTGCAGCTGCCGGTGCTGCTCCGCCACCAGCAGGAAGCGGGAGAAGGTCCGCGCCTCCTCTGCACCCCAAAAGTGACTGGGGACCCCCCGGGAGGCCCCTGCGCCCCAAAGCCCACCCAGGGACCCCCCGGGACACTCCCGCACCCGAAACTCCACCCTGGGACCCCCCCCGGCCCCTTGGGACCCGCCCTGCACCCCAAAAGTGACTGGGGACCCCCCGGGACGCCCCTGCACCCCAAACCCCACCCAGGGACCCCCAGGGAGCTCCCGCACCCCAAATCCCACCCTGGGACCCCCCATGGTCCCTTGGGACCCGCCCTGCACCCCAAACCCCCCAGTCCCACCTTGGGACCCGCCCTGCACCCCAAACCCCACCCAGGGACCCCCCAGGATGCCCCTGTGCCCCAAAGACCACCCAGGGACCCCCCAATCCCACCCTGGGACCCGCCCTGCACCCCAAAGCCCCCCCTGGGACCCCCAAAGCCCCCTCCTGCCCCACATCCCCCCTCACCCTCCTCCTCGGGGGGCTCCAGCCCCCCCTCTGTCCCCTCGGGGGGGTCACTGGGGGCTTCCGGGGGGACCCAGGCGTCCGGGTGGGCCCGTGCTGGGAGGGGGGTGCACCCATCAGCCAGGCCTTGGGGGGACCCCAAAACTCTTGGGGGGACCCCGGTGTACAGGGAGACCCCCACCCCACCCCTTGGGGGGACCCTGGTGTCGGGGGGGGGTCCAGGGGTCTAGGGTGCCCCCCCAACCCTTGGGGGGACCCAGGTGTCCAACGAGACCCCCCCCCAGGTCACCCAGGGGTCAGGGTGCCCCCCACCCCTTGGGGGGACCCTGGTGTCGGGGGGGTCCAGGGGTCTAGGGTGCCCCCCCACCCCTTGGGGGGACCCAGGTGTCCAACGAGACCCCCCCCCAGGTCACCCAGGGGTCAGGGTGCCCCCCACCCCTTGGGGGGACCCCGGTGTCGGGGGGGGGTCCAGGGGTCTAGGGTGCCCCCCCACCCCTTGGGGGGACCCAGGTGTCCAACGAGACCCCCCCCCAGGTCACCCAGGGGTCAGGGTGCCCCCCACCCCTTGGGGGGACCCCGGTGTCGGGGGGGGGTCCAGGGGTCTAGGGTGCCCCCCCAACCCTTGGGGGGACCCCAGTGTCCGATGAGACCCCCCCCCCAGGTCACCCAGGGGTCAGGGTGCCCCCCACCCCCTGGGGGGACCCCGGTGTCAGGGGGGGCTCTAGGGGTCTAGGGTGCCCCCCCAACCCTTGGGGGGACCCCAGTGTCCAACGAGACCCCCCCCCAGGGCACCCAGGGGTCAGGGTGCCCCCCACCCCCTGGGGGGACCCCGGTGTCGGGGGGGGCTCTAGGGGTCTAGGGTGCCCCCCCAACCCTTGGGGGGACCCCAGTGTCCGATGAGACCCCCCCCCCAGGTCACCCAGGGGTCAGGGTGCCCCCCACCCCTTGGGCGGACCCCGGTGTCGGGGGGGGGACACGACGACACCCAGGGGTCTAGGGTGACCCTCCCCCTCCCCCCCAGGGGTCTTAGGGTGCCCCCCACCCAAGGGACCCCGCAGGAGCCCCCAGGAGTATTCGGGGGGGGGGGGTGTGTGTCCCGGGGGGGGGGGGTACCCGGGGGGGGCCGGGGTCGCTCCTTGGCGGCGGCGAAGCGCCGCAGGCGTCGCCCCTGGGCGCGCAGCCGCGCCCGCTCCCGCGCCTCGGCCTGGTCCCGCGCCGCCGCCGCCGCCGCCGCCGCCGCCCGCCGCGCCCGCCGCGCCCGCGCCGCCGCCCTGCGCCCGGGGGGGGGGGGAGGGGGGGAGGGGGGTGGGTGTCCCCCTCCCCGCCCCCCCTCCCCCCCCGGGGAATTTGGGAGGGGGGCGCCCAAGGAGGAAAAAGGGGGAGGGGGGGTGGGGGAGGGGGGTGGGGGAGGGGTGGGGTGGGGGAGGGGCCCTGCCTGGTGCTCTGGGCGGCGGCCGCCTGGTCCAGGGCGGCCTCGATCTCCCGCTGCGTCTCCTCCAGCTCCTGCGGCCAATCAGGGGCCTCCGTCGGACACGGGGCGGGGCGGGATCCCCCTCCCGGCCAATTGCATCCCTCCATCCCGCTCGTGTCACTGTGGGATCCCCCTCCCGGCCAATCACATCCCTCCATCCCGCTCGTGTCACCGCAGGATCCCTCTCCTGGCCAATCAGAGCCCTCCATCCCGCTCATGTCACTGTGGGATCCCCCTCCCGGCCAATCACATCCCTCCATCCCGCTCGTGTCACTGTGGGATCCCCCTCCCGGCCAATCATATCCCTCCATCCCGCTCGTGTCACCGCAGGATCCCCCTCCTGGCCAATCAGAGCCCTCCATCCCGCTCATGTCACTGTGGGATCCCCCTCCCGGCCAATCATATCCCTCCATCCCGCTCGTGTCACCGCAGGATCCCCCTCCTGGCCAATCAGAGCCCTCCATCCCGCTCATGTCACTGTGGGATCCCCCTCCCGGCCAATCACATCCCTCCATCCCGCTCGTGTCACCGCGGGATCCCCCTCCCAGCCAATCAGAGCCCTCCATCCTGCTTGTGTCACTGTGGGATCCCCCTCCCGGCCAATCAGAGGCCTCTGGCCCGCTCATGTCACCGCAGGATCCCCCTCCCAGCCAATCGCATCCCTGCATCCCGCTCATGTCACTGTGGGATCCCCCTCCCGGCCAATCACATCCCTCCATCCCGCTCATGTCACTGTGAGATCCCCCTCCCAGCCAATCACATCCCTCCATCCCGCTCGTGTCACTGTGGGATCCCCCTCCCGGCCAATCAGAGCCCTCCATCCTGCTCGTGTCACTGTGGGATCCCCTTCCCGGCCAATCAGAGGCCTCCGTCCCACTTATGTCACCGCAAGATCCCCCTCCCAGCCAATCACAGCCCTCCATCCTGCTTGTGTCACTGTGGGATCCCCCTCCCGGCCAATCAGAGGCCTCCGTCCTGCTCATGTCACCGCAGGATCCCCCTCCCAGCCAATCGCATCCCTCTCGCCCACCCATGTCACCGTGGGCCCCCCCTCAGGGCACCCAGGGGTTGGGGCGGGGGGAGGCACCCAGGGGTCACCCAGGGGTCAGGGGTCACCCGGGGGTTTGGGGAGCACCCAGGGCTGGGGGGGTGTCACCCATGGGTCAAGGGTCACCCAGAGGTCAGGGCTCACCCGGAGGGGGTTGGGGTCACCCGGGGGTCACCCAGGGGTCAGGGTTCACCTGGGGGGGTGGGGTCACCCAGGGGCCACCCATGGGTCAAGGGTCACCCAGAGGTCAGGGCTCAACCGGGGGGGGGTTGGGGTCACCCGGGGGTCACCCAGAGATCAGGGGTCACCCGGGGGGGGTGGGGTCACCCGGGGGTCACCCAGGGGTCACCCAGGGGTCACCGCTCACCTGGGGGGGGTTGGGGTCACCCAGGGGCCACCCAGAAGTCAGGGGTCACCCAGGGGTTTGGGGAGCACCCAGGGCTGGGGGGGTGTCACCCATGGGTCAAGGGTCACCCAGAGGTCAGGGCTCACCCGGAGGGGGTTGGGGTCACCCGGGGGTCACCCAGGGGTCACCCAGGGGTCAGGGTTCACCCGGGGGGGGTTGGGGTCACCCAGGGGCCACCCAGGGGTCAGGGAATCACCCGGGGGGGGTTTGGAGGGGCACCCCGGGGTGGGGTGTCACCCGGGGGTTTCGGGGGGGCACCCGGGGTCCCCCGCGGCGCTCACCCGCCCCCGGCGCCGCAGGAGGTGCCGCAGCCGCCGCCGCTGCCCCCGCAGCCCCTCCAGCTCCCGCCGCAGCCCCGCGTTCAGCCCCAGGCGCCCCCCCAGCGCCGCGCCCGCCTGCGCCCCGCGTCAGCGCCGCGCCCGGCACCCCCGGCACCCCCCCGGGGCCCCCGCACCCCCCCGGCACCCCCGGGAC
>NW_028114335.1:0-38033 GCF_964289735.1 Phaethon aethereus | reverse complement strand
CCAGCAAAACATACGTTCTGTAGGTATCCATAAAGCACTGTGTTCTGTGTTAGTGGTTTCCATGTGTTACCTTTTCTATTTGATGTTCGTTTCCAGAGGCACTCAGATTGTATCTTTCTGGTTAAAGCTGCTGTTAGTTTTTGTTGTAATGGGGTAGATTTTATTGTTCCTGTCCCAAAGTAAACTTATGCTTTTCGGCCTGCTGGGACATGGGGTTCAAACTCCAACAACGGTAACTGTTAAGAATGATTCTATTTGGTTTGATCTTGGGGTTGTTTTTTCTGAGCGCCAAGTTTTCGATGCTGTTTCCTCTACGTGGAGAGATTCCTTGTTACACGTGTTTGCTTGTCTTGCTTTTAGAGTGAAGACAGGTACGCATTGGAGTGTAAACTTAGAATTTGTTCCCATCTCAGAAGAGTCTGATTCTCAGTTTTTCCGCGTCTATTTGGGGCAGGGGGGGTGGCATATGGCAGGTATCCTTATGCCGCAAATCTGGTGTTTTTGCATACTAGCTAGAGGGGAAAGACCAAGGGTTGCCAGCTCTGCTGATGGGACACTTGGGATGATGCAGGAATTATTTGTTCACTACGTCGATGGCTGCATGTCTCATTCATGATGATCTGCATGCAGATACAGATCAATGAGTATGTGGAATCTCAGCAAGTTCCCAGATGTAATAAATATTTCCCCCAATACTGTAGCATTTTCAAGGTTATCTTAAAGCAAATTCTGGCAATTAAGTCCTTTTTTTTTTTTTTTTTCCCCACAGGACTCCTAAATCGCAGAAAATCCTAGGCACTGCCTTCAGGTGACATTTCTACTACTATTTTTAGTCACCATGTTTAAGACACAAAACTGTAGTACAGACCACATATTTTTGATACTTATGTAGCAGAGACAAAATATCTGAGGCACTTTGGTGTTCTATTTCTGTAAGTCTTAGCGTAATTTTCTGACAAAGTAGAAAAGGGCTTTTGGGGTTTTTTTAGTTGCACTGAAGGTACCAAGAGAGAGCCGTTTATGTATATGAATACGTTTCCGCATGCACTAGACTGTCAGCATATCACGTTTTGATGTTCAAGTTCTGTAATCTGTTGTCACTGCTGTATGTTGGGCACAAGGGCTTTCTTTTAAGTTCTGATCACTTTTATTTCTTCTTCCAGATGTCAAACTGAGCCAGTGAGTGGAATATCAAGAGGCGTATGTAAAACACCATCTCACACTTTTTTCTACACACTGCACTTAATTCCGATCAATGTAGCCTTGTGTTAATTTCCCCGACATTAACCTAATATATTTTCCACTAAAACATAGATGCTGTATGTACAATGTATTTGATTCAGCATCATAGAAATTTTATTCTACGTTTCTAAAAAACTAAGCAATGATTCGGATGTCTTTCTGATGATGATGTTTTACTAGTGTCAGCTTAACTGCTGCTTGTGGCATCATAGAATTCAATATCCTGGAAAAGGAACCAGATGAGAGCTACCCTTTTGACTTGTGGAAAAACCGCATGTCATCTTAGTTCCCAGTAAATGCCGCAGTCCGTTGCTGACTGGTGGCCTGAGGACTTCATTCCTGCAAGCTGTTGCAGGAGGTAGCTGGGAGGGAGGAGTGTGGTTGCAAAGGAGAAAAAAAAAATCCCAGGATTGTGCTCTGAATCCATGTTTTTGTCATCATTAAGACTTGGTTTTGGTCTGCTGGCAAGGAGAAGAATATTAAATTCTCACACTTCCCAATCTAATTTGCGTAGTGTGGCCTGCGGTCTAATACACGACAAGAAATCCATTTTCTCAGTTTTTATAGGCTACTCTGTCATGGCAGACACCTTAATTTCAATAATTTGAGCAGCTTATTTTTTTTCTTGATAAAGTGGTGGGCTTCTTTTATGGCGGATGCTTTGGAGTGGTGTTTGCATTTGGGTTTTGTGGGGTGTGGTGAGCCTGGCATTTTTAAACTTATGGAGAGGAGAGGCAGAGTTCCTGTTTCAGGGCTGATGTGCCCATGCTTGATTTTGACAGGCAACTAGGCTGTGTTCATAAAGGCATAGCCGTGTGCATTTATAAATGATGAGACGCTAACTGATTGATTTACAAACTACACTGAAAATAAGTTTTCTGTAGTGATGCTTCCTTTTCCAAGAAACATAAATATTGTTTTAGAATCCCTTTTAGCGGACAGTTGACAGCTTCCTTACCCCTTGGACTTTTAAGCAGTTGTGAGCATTTGACAAGGCTGAGACATTCTGGAGCAATACGTAATCTCAAGCGTCTTTGGTTGTTTTAGTTTCTTCTCCTTAACCACATAGGCACTCCTAAGCTGTCGTGGGTTTGGACTTTGTTTTGAACACAGGCAAATGACACTAGGTTGGAAATCCCTCTTTCAGTGATGCTCAGAGGATATAGTGCAGAATTTCCGTCTACCATAGAGGTTAACTATTGCTAGGTTTTGATTGTAAAACTTAAAGATGTTTTTAATTTTTTGTGAACAGAGTGATGACTCTTCTGCACCTCTTTCTCTGGCCCAGCTGATTAAGGTATATATATTTTTTTTTCTTGTCAAATACATAAAAAAAAAAGTGTTTGCTTCAAATTTTTAAATTGTACACTGTGATCTATAGCAGGATGACTGTTGTAATGGGAAGAAAACTTTAATGTAGTTTTTAATAATTTATTTATTTTAACTTTAAAGCCTGTGTAGCTGTTGATAGTATCCTGTGAAGAGCAGTTCCCACTTTGGGAAGATAGAAGGGGAGCACCTTATCAGCCTCCACATAGTGTTGCAGTATGACTCAGCTTCAAGACACAAAGCAGCAGCCTTGCAGAAGCTGTTGACTTGTTCAGACATTTCGTTAGGTTTACACTGGAAATGAACACAATGTTCACAGAAGAATTGAATTGGCTGTTGGTTATGGACATCTTGGGGGGGGTTGCAACAGCCAAAGTAGAAGCGTTTCTGTCGCATGGGCAATGGCATGGCTATTTTTGAATTTCTAGTCATTATAGTTATAGATCCGTTCTTGGAATGCTGCACAATTTCATAAATTGCAGTATATCTAGAGTGGACAACACGGTCTAATTTGTTGGGGCACAGACAGTGTAGATTGTGAAAATGTTCCTAGTTACATCAGTTAATATGAAGAATTTAGCAGGGGGGAACGTGCAGTTTGGACTGCCTACAGCACGAGTGGTCCAATTTCTACTGAAAAGAGTCTTTTGTCTTGCTGAGGGGCTCTAAAAAGCTTGAATCTCTGTAATGCTTCTGTGTGTGAAGCTGAATTTCAGCAAGCAAAACCAACTTCCCTGACCTTTAAGTTGTGTATCCTTCTGATGCTGCAAATGTAAACAATGGTACTTGCCTTCATCTTTCTCAATTCAATGTACAGTGGCTGTCTTCTCCTTCAAATAGACTGGAGCTTAAAGATCCCTTTAATAATACTGGCAGGTCTAACTTTTTCTGTGCATAGCTTCAGTCCACTTGGAAGAAAACTGGAGTAGGTGCACAAGTCTTTATAAGGTCCAACCTGAGCCTAAGGTTTTGAGTGCCCAAGAATGCTCTTTTCAAGTAGGTTAACAGGCACATAAGCATCATTTCATGATGTAAGGACTCCCCAGAACACTTTCAGCACAACTATTTTTTATATAAGCAGCTGTTTTCAGGCAACCTCAGCTAGTGTTGTGCTGCTCTGTACAGGCTTGGGTGAGTGGTGTTGTCTTTGGCTGTGTGCGCTTCAATGTGTTTCTAATGTGCCTCTCAAACGATTACCTATTAAACAACAGACTGCCAATCTGGCTGAAGCCAATGCTGCCGAAGAAGATAAAATAAAAGCCATGATGATCCAGTCTTGCCGTGAATATGATCCAGCCAAGTAAGTGTGGATAATGTCAAATCCGATCTTTGGCGATGATGGAAAACCTGTAAACTTGTTGGTTTTAACAAACATGGATTTAACACATGCATCCTTTTTCTTTTTTTTCCCCAAAACACCTTTAGTTACACGAAGAAAGCCTTGGGTCCACCTCCGACATCATATACTTGCTTTGGTTGTGGAAAACCTGGCCACTGTGTAAAGAACTGCCCAACAAAGGGGGTAAGATTGTGGGGGACTTCTGATGTGACTTACTTTTAAATTGTTTTCCCTTGGCAGTTCCGTAACAAATACATGAATACTCATGTTAAGAATTGTTTCTTTTGGGGTGAAACGCAGAGGTCATGTGGCAATGTTGCAAAGCCCTTTACAATTCACGGGAAACCTGGAGTTATAAATGTAACATTTTCTTCCTTCTAGGCCATGGACATTACATATGTCCATAGATCTTTCTCTGCACACTGTCATGCATATTTTTATACATTTCAATTTTATTGGAAATCTTTCTGGTTTCAACGCTTTTTAATGACAGTTCACAGTTTTCAGTATTTTGTAAAAACCCAAGATGTTTCGGTCGACCCCATCCGTTCAATGTTTGCGTGTTTTAGTTACACAAGCACCTGGCTGAGTAGCCATGCCATTTGACATCAGTTGCTGAATGTATATGCGTGAGATATGAATTCCACCTTCACTAGAGAAGGTGAATCTCAGTTTCTCAGTGTCGGATTCAGAGCACCGAGTTAAGCTCTCACTCTGAACTGCGCTTTGGAGGAGGAGCGGGGTTGTGTCTCCTCTCCGAGTGGATGGTGAGCCAAGGGATATTTCACCCTTAAGGAACTTGACATTAAGCCAAAGGATGTCGACTGAGTTCAAAATGCTGCTCAAGCCTTTGGTACATCCTGGCTATATTCCTTTAGGGAGAAGGGTATTTTAGTTGAGCAAGCCTTATGCTGGGTAAAAGGAGAGGATTAAAGGCTTTTGCTGCTGAAAATCATCTTTGAAATGTCCTTTTAAGGGTGGGTCTTAAGATGAGAGATATCTGCACTTCTTTTCTTAACAGGACAGAATTTTTGAGTCTGTTCCGAGAATTAAAAGGAGCACAGGAATTCCGAGGAGTTTCCTGATGGAGGTGAAAGATCCCAGTATAAAGGGTGCTATGCTGACAAGCACTGGGAAATACGCCATACCAATTATTAGTGCGTAAGTATGGGATTAATGGGACTGAGCAGAAAGGGAACGAGAGAAACCATGCGTGTGTGTCCGAGTGGCAATGCAAGCAAGTTGGCCAGCATCTGTAATTACGAAGGAGGAAGCACCGTCATTGTATCGTTGCCTTAAAATCTGTGATACTTTCTAATATGGAAATAGACTGGTCCTGCTGTTCACACCCCTGGAAGTTGGTTCAACTTGTGGTACACCTAGAATCTGTAGGTCTGCAAAAGATTTCACTAGTGCTTACCGTTGGAGTCATTCTCCTTGAAAGCTCGTTTTGCTTCTCTTTGACGTTTCAAAGGCTTCTTGCCCAATTTAGCAAATAGCTGTGTGACTGAGATTTCCTCCCCCTCTGGCTTTGATCAAATCTCATGTGTGAACCAGATGGATGTTTTCCTGTTTTGCTTTACCCTAAGAAAATCCTACTGTGTGGTGACAAGAGTGGCTGAGAAGAAATGCACTTGATAGCACTTCTGTTTGTGGCTGTCATGGATCTCCTTTTGTAGAAGCTGAGACATAGTTTTCTTTTATTCATAAAGTGTATTTAATCGGAGACTCACTTGATCCTGAGCCTGCAATTTACATTGACCCTCTGGCAGAGGAGAGGTGGGATTCATTTCAGCTGATTTCTGGATGTCGAAAAATGATTTTTCTAGTCTGAGCCAATCTCTTAGTTGATCCCATGAATGGGAGAGTTCTGCAGAAGGAAAATTGTTCCCCCTCCCTCTTCTGGTGTGGTGGCCAAAGAGAAGTAGTTGAAACTAAATGCCTACGCTTTAGAAGGCTAATGTGGACTGAGAAGAATGCCATCTATTTTACCTTCCTTGCGGAAAATCCAAAGCTTGGAAAAGTTCTCCTTTGCCCATCTTTCACTTGTTGTTTTTCCTTCCCCGCCCCGCCTCCAGGGAAGCGTATGCTAGAGGAAAGAAGGAAAAGCCTCCCTTTTCACCAGAGGAGCCGTCCTCCTCCTCCTCCTCAGACGCTCCTGTTCCAGAGGAGTTGTTATGTCTCATTTGCAAAGAGGTCATGAGTGACGCAGCTGTTACTCCCTGCTGTGGAAACAGTTACTGTGACGAATGTAAGTCTTACTCCCACGGTTGTTAACTCAAAACATGGCATCTGACCTTCCGAAGGCAGAACTGGGAGAGAACGAAATTACTTGGTTACCCGTTCTGTTTGATACCTGAGTATACCCAGAACGGGAGAGGACCCTTCTTATGCCAAGGGCAGAAAAAAAAGGCAGAAAGCTTTTTTCCCTGGTTACGTGTCTAGTTAAACCCTCTGTACATGTGGAAGGATGACTCTGAGAAGAATGTGTAACCGTGCAGGTGATTACAGTATGAGATACTGAATGCATTTAGTTTGTCCCCAGCCCTTTCTCTCATGCAAAATTCTATAGCCTGCTCTGGTGACTTATTGTGGTCTGCAACAAACGGAGAGTTGGGCGTTTAATCCACATTCTTCTCCACAGGAGAGTTGGTGAAATCCTTCAGAACTTGAACCTATGAACGGTTTTTTGAGATGTGTTTTATTCATCAACCTTGAGGTTGGTGACTTCTCACTGTCCTGCACAGTGGAAAGACCAGTCCAAACATCAAGACACAGCCTACTCTACAGCGTCCAAGTAACAACAGTGAAATATCAACACTGCTTAGTTATTTGCTGCATGCTGGACATTTTTTACACTATTGGACATTTACCGCTTCAGGCTCTGTTCAAGACCGTATTCACCCATTAATCATATACGTGTTTTTATAATTGATTAGAACCCCAACATTTTCCTTAGTTTTGCTGAAAACTCTTTTGATGGTTCTCGTTATTCACAGGTATTAGAACAGCGTTACTGGAATCTGAGGAACATACATGCCCAACGTGTCATCAAACAGACGTTTCTCCCGATGCTTTGACTGCCAACAAGTTGTTACGCCAGGTGACATGCTGACATTTATGTAAACTGTTTGTTAGACAGGTCTATTTGCGAAAAGCTGAAAGGGAAGAAAATACTCGTTTACATCTCCTTAAGCAAGGCTAAATGGAATAAGGCTAAATTTACTTTTCAGAGACGTTATCTGGTGTTAGAGAAGCTTACAACTCTTTAGAGAGAATCTGGCAAATTCAGGTCACACTTTTGCTTAACGTGATTGCCTCACTTTCAAATTTGGTGTTAACACTGAGGTACTGTAAATAGAGATACTCTGCGTTACCCATCGTTAGGGTCAGTGTTTCACCTGATGTCTTCCTATACCTGTATGTTGATTGATTTTAGGATTGATAATGTTTACAGGAACACACAAGTAATTTTGCTCTGGGGAGGCTTTTGTTCGTACATCTACTGAAGTTTCATAGTGCCTTTCTGTACGTGTTTTTCTGCCTCTAGGCTGTGAACAACTTCAATAATGGAACTGGCTACAGAGAGCAGATTCAGCAGCAACATGAGCAGCAGCCGCCACCTCCACCACCTCCACCACCACTAACGAGACAAACAAGAGTGCACAACATGCAGCCTCAGCTCCGGCCAGCAGTTTCCAGACAGCAGGACCCACTAATGACTCCATTAGCATCCCTGGCTCCTCATTCTGCTGCTGCTTTGTCATCGTTGGCCTCTGGTCAGTCCTCTGTGGCCGTTGGGCTGCCAGTAAATCCGTCTTCTGTCGTCACCTCTGGTCTCCCTCCAGCAGTGTCCCTGTCTCTCTGTGCTGAACAGCCGGACGGACCTCTTTGGTAAGTAAATCTGTAGATCAACAGGGATATAAAGGACACTAAAATGCTCAAGTTAGATTCTTCTTCTTGTTGAGCTTCTCCACTAGCTATTTATCTATCGGTAGTGACAGTTCCCGATACTAGTGGAAGTTCTGGTTTTTGTATTTACTTTGAATGAGGACACTTTGATAACTCGGAAGTGTGTCTCATGCAAGGATTTTCTCAGAAGTATTTCTTGCTCAGTTCCCTTATCAGTCATTGTCTATGAGTTTTACCCTGAAAGAGGCACATTTTGCCCAGGGGCCCTTTGGTTTTATGTGGCTAGCAATTCCTAAAGGAGCCCTCTAGTTATGTCAAAGCTTCTTGAGTGCATTAATTTCTCTCTAGTACGGAGGAAGCAACAGTTTCATGAAACCTGTAAAAGCACAATTAGAGCTAAAACTGAGCAGGTGTTTTCCTATTACTTTTTTCTACGGTATTTCTACCATCAATCTTACGATAAGTCAGAGTCATCCTCAGTAACACAAAGGGCAGTCGGTGACGCGTGCTGACTTGGCTAATAAACACTGAAACGCCGTAACTTTGAAGTATTTACAAACATGAAAGTCTGAGTTTGCAGCCCGGTGAAGTCACATGAAAAGACGTGAAAGATCTGTACGATTGTTTAGGCCTTGTGGCCTTTCAGCTTTATGCCTGGGCTGCAAATAGCCTCTCTGTCCAGAAGACCGTCAGGCTCAGCTGTAGCGTTGAATGCAAAGAACCGCAATTCAGAAGAACCTCTAAGGCAGCCTCTGCACTCGCACATAAACATTTCCTCATAGAATTTCAGTTCTCGCGTCTTCCAAAACGGAGATTCAGTGTGTGACTTGTATGTGCTCTAACCCTTTCACGTGCAGCTAGCTTAAGAAGATATTTTTCCAGTGAGCTTTCTCTTGGCATGCCAGTAGTCCAAATCGACTTCTTTCCAGTCTTCATTAAGAATGGGCCAACTTCACATCTGTAAATCTGATGAAGATTTTTTAAATTTTTTTTCCCGTTTAGAGTAGTCAGCCTTTTCTCACCTTGGACTTGCTATTTCCAGTAGCACTTGAAAACGCTGTTTGAATAATAACTTTTTTTTTTTTTTTGTAGTGATGCTGATACTGTGTTACCTCCTGCTGCTCTGGTGACTGCTACTGAACTTCTGAAATTTCCCTCTCTGTCAACCAGCAGCTTGTTGGAAGAGGAGGTCAGTTTTCTTTCAAATGATGCAGTGACTGTTGCCTTTTAGTGGAGCTTAATTTCTAACTGTTTGCATGTATTGACAAGGGCGATCACGTTCCTGCACTAAGGCAACCAGCGATCCCAAGTCTTCTGGGCCCCCAAGGGCAATCAGTACCCTCAACCGGTAAGTCACTATAACTTTAGAATTTCTTTTAAAAAGTTGTCTTGAGATAAACTAAATGGGATTTTTCTCTTTTTCCTCTCCCTACGCCAAAAGCTCATGCAATCACAGGCAGCACAGTTGGCTCAGCTGGTGGCAGACCAGGCTGGCAACGGTAAGTATTCTACAGAAATCCGGTATATTACGACCCGTAACCTGTTCAACGAGGCCGTAACACTTAACTTAGACAACAGCTGATTTATAATGGAGTAAGTATGCCCAGATAGTTGTGGAGAATACAAGCGGTGATTAATTTTTAAAGGGCTTAATTTGATTTGGCTTTGACAAAGGGGATCTGTGCTTGCAGTAGAGTATTTAAAGTAAAACTCCAGTACGTGATTGAAAAGAGGACTCTGAAAAAGGAACAGTTTTTGAGGGAACCAGCAGTACATCTGAAAATGAAATATAACTAAAGGATTGGGTGGAAAGCCACCCTTTTGATTACTGGCTGAACAGACCTGAAGACATTGATTCCCCAATACAAATCAGCCTCCAACATTCTTTATTTCACAACTTAGCGGATACTGGTGGAGCAAATTCTTGGAAAAGTCAAGGCTGTTATTTGATGACAATTTTGAATTTCTTCAATGTTCTCATCTCAACGAGCCAAGGTGCTTTCTCTCAGTGGGAGAGAGAGGCGTTTGTTTGATCTATTATTGCCGTGTCAAGTTAGTCCTTCCTTTTGGTACGCCTCTGTTAGAGATCGGTTGTAAGCATGCATTGTGTTTATAATGTCTTAAAGATAAAGCACAACAAAAGCCAGGATGATTCCACAGATTTCCTAAAACTCTCAAATTCAGTAAGCAAGAAAATAACAATTCAGGGACAAGAACAGGCCAAAGACATCATCATGAGGCAAGACCACAGGTGATGCCTGTGGAAGAAGCTAAAAGAAGTTTGAGAGAAGATTAGTTAATATTTGTGCAGTACTTTGAGGATCAGCAGTGTGATCTTCAGTAGTAAGTATAAGCAGTAAGTACATCAAGGAGTGGCAGAGGAGCGGTGGGCGCTTGGCACATGGGACATGGGAGTGTCTTTTAAGCACGGGCAGCCTCCATCCACGGTCACAAAGCGGAGTATAAGGGGAGAAGACTGCGGGAGCTGTTGGGGGCGAGGGTCTGGAAGGCAAGCATGAGGATCAAGAAGGGAGCGTAGCCTCAAGTGAAGGGAAAGCAGGGAGAAAAATGCTGAAGTTGAGGGTAGGAAGTGCTTGCCACCAGGCTGCCGCTTCATTGGCTTTCCTCTTTACAATCAGGGCAGAGTGTGACAAAGAGTGACGCATGTTTTTGGGTTTCTTCAGAAGTTCAAATCGAGGACGCCTGCGCAGTGGACGTTCCCAAAGGACTCATGCCCCAACACAAGCAGCATCAACATCCGTCGTCATACCTGTGCCTCCAGCTCCCTCGTACCCTCCACCACCCCATGCACTTCCTTCAGGGCTACCACCAGCACAGTCTCCTCTTCACTTTCCACCTGGTCAGCCTCCATCTGCTGGGTACGCTGTTCCCCCTCCAGGATATCCTCCAGCTCCTGCCAACATGTCATCAGCTTGTGTAGCAACAGCAGTGCCAAGGGCTCATGCAAATACCATCCTCATGACACAAGCACCTCCTTTATCAAGGGAGGAGTTTTACAGAGAACAGCAGAGACTGCAAGAGGAGTAAGTATTTGGCTCAATGAAGTTGCCTTGGTTTTCATTGTTGTATTTCAATAGCATATCAGACTGCAGTTACACCACAGTGCACCTGACATCAACAAAATGCAAGAATCATCACGGTGTCGTAATGTCATGTCCTTTTTCTTTGCAAAGGGTAAACATGCAAAACTGAGACAAGACAAATGTAGTTCTAAAATATTGGCTAAAAGTTGTAGGTATTCTAAACTGGTCTTCCTTCGATGTTAGCTGTTCACCTTTTGCATTTGCATGCAGTAGGCATTTTCTCCTAGTGGCCATGTTGTGTTTCTTGATATCTTTTGGTAATGAAGGTCAAACTACAATGGTAGTAAAGGTCAAACTTGTTTTCACAGGGACAAGAAAAAGTCCAAACCTGATGAGTTTACAAAGGATGAGTTTGCTAAGGAAGTGATGGAATATAACAAGTCTCGAAAGGAGCGTTCGGTTTCCAGGTACGTGCTTTACATGTCCATTATGGAGAAGCAGATTGTCTGGAAGAATCAGGAGGCATTCCACTCCACCGCTCTGTTGCTAGACGGATGGGATGATCCCAGGGATTAGCAGCGACAGGAGTTTCATGTGTGCATTCCTAGCTTAAATAGGGCAGAGATTACAGTTGACTGGCAGTTATAATTTGGCAACAGCTGTTCAGGAACAGGTTTCTCTTTTAGTAAAGCTTCTCTGTAATGGCATCCTTCACCGCCTGACAGCCTTGAGGAGGCCAGAAATTGAAGAGGTGCAGTTGCTGGATTTTCTGCATCTCCCTATTCTGCTTGTAACCATTTCCTCAAAGCACTTTGGAGGAGATCTGTGAGAGACGTTGTCTTCATCTCCTCTTCTGTTTACCACATGTGGGTACACAGAGAGATTTCAGCCTCGACTGCAAACTGCTGGCTTATGCTAGTATGGTTTTGACCTTGTAAAATTTGTCTCATGACTCAGACTTGTTTGAAAGGAAATCTTGAATTGGTGAAGGACATTTGGAGGAGGGAAAATGCTCATGAACGTCTGTGAAATGATGTGAAAGTGTTCTTTAAAAAATAATACTCCTTGTGAAGAAAAACCTCAGGGTAGCTGATGTTTTCTATCCCCAAAAGTCACTTGGGCAGGAGTGCTGAAAAGCTCTCTCTTGCTCATGCTGCCAGTATCTGTCCTAGAGTAATGGCATTGAGTCATCCTAGTCGAGGCTGAGTTCAGAAGCTTTTCGAGATGATTTCTCTTGAAATACGGTCACTATCCCTGGTTAGAGCTAGAGGTATGTGTAAGATTTTGCTAGCACATCTGGCTAGAAGTGTTGATTAAAGACAACTGGACGTACGAATTTTGCATCCCTTACAAATTGCCAAAGAAGTAGTGAAGTTAAATAGTCCAAGCAGCATTTTAACATTGATCTTTACTGTATTAATGCTACATCGTACTCTCTCGATGTTTGATACTGCACGGTAGCCATGAAGACTTGCTCTTTTTGCATCTGATTGCAACAAAATAGATTTTGCACTGCGTGTAGAGGTTGAGGAGTGAAAAATGTGCACGTTCATGTCCCAGTGGAGGCCAGTATACAGCACCTTAAATCAATCAATAGCCAAAGGAAATCTGGGAGGAAAAAAGCTGGGGAGAGTAACTGTTTTGAATTAACTTCATCTGTTTTTTTGTGTTCTGGTTTTTTTAAGGTCCAACTCTCCAAAAAGCTGGGGAGAGTAACTGTTTTGAATTAACTTGATCAATTTTTTTGTGTTGTGTTTTTTTTAAGGTCCAACTCTCCCTATAGTAATTCATCTTCCTCTACAAGTTTGCATACCTACTCCAAGTCAAGAACAGGTTCTTCCTACTCTTGCTCCTACTCTCGATCATTTAGTCGTTCCCATTCTCGCTCCTACTCACGATCACCACCATATCCAAGCAGAGGCAAAGGGAAGAGTCACAAGAACTATCATTCCTGGTCAAGGCCACATGGTTATCACCGGTCGAGGTCAAAGTCACCCCCACACAGAAGACACCATTCACGGTCAAGGTCTCCAGTAGTCCGAGGCCAATCTCCCAGGAAATGGACTATACCTCAAGGGGAAGGAGGAAGGGAGTATTTTAAGCGATACAGACAAGTTCCACCGTATATGAAAGCTTCCGATGGCAGATCTATTGTCTTTGGAGATCCATTTGGAGAGGAAGGATACGGAGAATGGCAAAGGATCTAAAGAGAGTGGTGTGAAAAGTTTTACAAGGTCAATGGTGTTGGTGCTCAACTTCATCCTCCAGTAAAGAGAGGGAACTTTTCTCCAGACTGCTTTGGTCCACCTGGGACCAGACGAGAGTATTCCCTATATGCTCAGGGACATAGGGAGGATTATCCTGTGGGGCATAGGCAGCACAGCTGTAATAGAGCTGGAAATTACCCTGAACAACCTTCCGGAAGAGAGAGCCGTGGCAACAAAGAGAGGGAGATGCAAAATCCACGTGGAGATGACAAAGGAAATAAACCTAAAAAACACCAGGAGAGAAGGAAAGAGGATGCGAATGAAGGCTTTCTCAATGCTGAGTTGCTAGAAGGTGCGAGAAAACCAAGAGAGCCAGTTACAGGAGAAGTCGTTCAAAGGGACTCATTGTTCATGCTCCCAAGCAGAGATGATGCCACCCCTGAGATGAGGGATGAGCATTTGGGAGCAGATTCTATGGCTTTCAAGCCAGGGTCTAAAAAGAAGAAAGAGAAGGATGAGCAAAAAGCAAAACCTGGCAAGACAAAGCGGGAAGTAGAAGTGGCTGTTCCTCCTCAGAAAGACAAGAGAAGAAAACCAGCTAAAGCTTCCCAAGTGAAGGTGGACAGCGAGCGTGAAAAATCTCCTCAAATGGAACCTCCTGTGAAACAAGTGAAGGAGGACATGCCAAAGACAGACAATGTTTAAACATCTTCCTCTCAAAAGGATGAGAAGACTCTTGGTACCCCACAGAAAATTCATCCAAAAGTGACAGAAGATCACCCAGAAACTAGACCAGTCATGGAGGAAAAGGCAAAGAAAGACCATCCAAAAGAAACCAACTCAGAGCAGAGGACAGGGAGAGGTCATTCAGCAATTACAATCAGAGGCTAAACAGCCTCAACTTGGGAAAATTATTTTAAATTCTTGCCAACCAAAATCAGAGTAGGATACTGAGAAATAAGACGAAATCTTAAAACACATCCCCCCATCCCTCCCTTCTTCCTGGGCTGTCACGAATGGATAATTTAGGCTGTTTGAAGAATCACCACCAAAGATACCAGAAAGCGCATGATTTTAATCTAGATTTGTAAAAAGGATGACTTAACAGAAGGCGATGGCAAGGTCCACTCTATTGCTTATTCAACGTGGAAAAGCTGTGCAGATAGAACAATTAAACTGGAATGATTTACTCGTCTATCAAATCGAGTTAATGTGTATATTTGAGGAGGGAAAGTAGGAGAGACCCTCCCATTGAGTCACGAGGTTCAGAGAGGACCCCCATGCTTTCTAAAGTCCTTTTCAGAGAGGAGTCTAGGTGCGACTGAATCCACTCCTATTCCCAGATTTGGTCAACAGTTTATGACTAAAGGGACAGGGTATCGGGGATTCTGGTGTAGTGACACAGACTATGATTTTGTGCTTCCTGTAACTTAAAGATGGCAATTTATCCAATACAAAATAGCAGCAATCACATTCACTAACAATGCCGAGATAAGTCACAGTATCAAATCATATAAAACTTAGCAGCATAATCCACTGAAACTTAGAAGTCCTTAATCACACACACACCTATAGGTGTAGAGACAGAGACCCATAAAGAGATCTAGAGAAAAGAGATAGAGATGTACCAAGGTACCTATTCAATATCCCCCTGGAATTCAGTCAAATCCTCACATCAAATGCTTTGCATCGCTCAATGGCTGCACAGTCGAGCCTCTGAGTTGATCGTGAACTTGAGGGTTCACGGGCTCTGAGAGGCGTCCCACTAAGAGGGAAGTGCTAGTTGCAGCCCGCTGTGGTCCAGGAGAGCTCAAAGGGTCTCACTTGGGACCACTCTTTATAGGACAGGGAGATGACTGACTTTAGGCATCAGTGAGTTTCCACAATGCAGGCAGGTGATTTCTGAAGGTTTTGACGTTACCGCTGCCAGGATTGTCTGGAGATAATTGATTAGTTCTGTTCCTGTCCTGTACCTTGTTCAGGCGATTGCGTCCCTGATACCCTAAGTGCCATTCTCCTCCTCGTCTACACAAGAGCGCCTGGTACAGCTGAGGGCCTCTCTCTGCCAAACCCTTTGTTCAGAGGCCGAGGCTGGTCAGGCAATTTAGAGTGGCCCAGGTACAAGGGAGGGATGTGCACCAGCACACGGGCTCAGCTTTGCTCCGGATGTCTTTTCCGCAGGTCCTGCCAGGATCCTGCTGCAGCGCGGGTGTCCCACGGGGTTACGGCCTCCTTCGGGCATCCCCCTGCCCCGGCGGGGGGTCCTTCCTGGGCTGCAGGTGGAGATCTGCTCCAGCGTGGAGCTGCATGGCTGCAGGGGCACAGCCTGCCTCACCATGGTCTTCACCAGGGGCTGCAGGGGAACCTCTGCTGCGGCGCCTGGAGCACATCCTGCCCCTCCGTCCGCACTGACCTTGGTGTCTGCAGGGCTGTTTTCACATGTTCTCACTCCTCTCTCCGGCTGCAAATGCCACGTGCCGGTTTTGTCCCCTTCTGAAATATGTTATCCCAGAGGTGCTGCCCCCATTGCTACCTGGCTTGGCCCCGCTGGGCACGGGCTCTATGGGACACAGGGGAAGCTTCTAGCAGCTTCTCACAGAAGCCACCCCTGCAGCCCTGCTGCCACAACCTTGCCACGCAAACCCCATGCAGAGGACGAGGTTGCTGTGCATAAACTCACAAACCAACCCAGAACGGCTGCCATTGTGATGTAACAGGAACGGTGTCACAGAGGGCGAGAAGGCAGGCATAAGTGTCCCGAGCAATCTCCATAGCAGGCTCACTCCAGGAAGACCCTCGTGGTGTGGGCATTCCCGTCCAAGAGCCTGCAGATGTGATGGGGATGTCCTTTATCCTCCTGGATGCCTAGAGTCTGCAAAATAGTGACCTATCGTTGCAAAAATGAGAGAGCAAGTCTGTGCTGCAGTTCGCGTTTTCTTTTCTTTGGCTTTTTCTGTATTGTATTTGCCAGACAGACCCTGGCTGGCCACACATGTAGCAAGTAAGTGGAGGTTTTTACTACTAGTTGGCTTCTGTATCGATGTGTTCTTTGGCTGTTCCTTAATAACGGAGTTGATTTTTAAACAAAAATGCCAGTAAGATACCATGACTTTGGTAAAGCTTCTGTCAAGAGCTGCAGCTAATAAGGGGGTGTCTCTATCCCACCGGGTGTGGACAGCTTTTAGGATTTAACCTGCAGTGGTTCAGTTCCCCACACATGATCGTGTGTGGCAGTGGGGTCTGCAATTTCCTCAGTTTGCTGGTTCAACCAGTGCAACTGCTAAAATGCGGACTGGGAGAGCTTCTCGGAAGTCCTAGAAACTGTGAGGTTAATCTCCAGAATTTACTGACATTTCTCTTCTTTTGAGGGAAAGCATCTTTTTTTTTTAACCTGCATAATGAAGACATATGACTGTCTAAGTTGACACTTAATGTGTGCTAAAAAAGCAGTTAGTTTTGTGGTGAAATGCAAAATTCAAAACACTTTGTGTACGCTCCTGAACTCAGGAGCTGTGACTGTGGTTTGTCAGAATAGAACTGCCACAGCTAAGGTGGATTTTCAGCAAGCTTTAATGGGGGAACAGAAGCATTGACAGTTAAAGACCAATTGGCACTTTCCTGACCAAGTTTCCAATTCTTTTAGTTACTGGCAAAACAGGGCAAAAAATAGACACAAGAAACTGTAGAAAAAAGAGTAACCTAATCTATTGTCCTGTTACCCTCCTCTCTATGTAAAATAGCTGTTTCTACTGGAGGGATGTTGTGAAAGAAACATGTCGTCTCTTTGGATTTCCTTGTTCTGTGGGTTTCCCCACAAAAGGCAGTTTTATAACAGCGTCTGGTTAATTTTCCTTCACACATTGCTGGTAAAGTCGCCCATGGATACGTAGAAGTCCATCCTTCGGTGAGTGTGAAAGTAACCTTTAGCTTTCCTAGCATTTAAGAATGGTGGAGCAAGCTGTGAGATTTGCCTTTTGTGACAGAGTGCCAGCCTTGCAGGCTGAAGGAAAGTCAACCGTAGCGTCTTTGCAGCAGCAGCAAAGGGATCACGGGCTGTTTTCTAGCTTTCTGTTTAAAAACATCAAAACAGATGAAAGTCTGTTCTTGCAGGCAGAAGTTTGCCTTAAGATTACTGCTTAATGGGAGTCTGGCCTGAAATAAGATGACATTGTCCATGTTCTAGCTGCACACTTTAGTGCTGTCAGACCAAGCATAGGGCCCAGTGGGAAACATAGTTCTAGGCATTTAACATGACAGGAGGGCGATTATTCCCTGCTTTATTTTTCCCTTAATCATCTTCTATCCCCAGGTAAGCAAAGTGCTAGCGATGCATGGAAAGCCATGCACTGATCTAACGCATGGCAAAGGAACATTCCCCTTCCCATTAGGGCACCCCTGGCTTGAGAGAGTTGGCCCTTAATCCGACGTTCAGGATGTCTGTCGTCTCGCTCCCTCCTTTGGCCAGTTCAGTACCTGTTGCACTGTTTCTCTTTACGCGTTGGGCAATGGCGCTGAGTCTCTCAGAAAATACAGGACGCTGTCTGTGTGCGTGTGTCTCTCTGTGACAGTGTGTCCAAGTACAGGTGACTTAAGGCACATAAATTTGTGAGAAGGTGATAGAACCCCCTGCGTCTGCGTCACAGCTGGGACTGGTGGGGGGTTCAGCTCACCGCACTTCAAGGATCTGCACTGTAGGCTTCAGTTTACACGTAGCCAACGGATCAGCCAGACTTCCCTTGCCTGCCCCACATCTGGAGTCTGCCGGACGGTTGCCAACACCCCGGCGGTGGCTTTTATTCTCCGCTGCCTGTAACGGGAGCCCGGGTGAGCAGTCAGGATGCCTGCCTGGCAGCCCCGGGCAGGTCGGCAGGACGCGCCTTGCTGCCGAGAGGGCTGCATTCCCTCTGGGCTCCTGCTGCGGTGAGACACAGGCAAACAGGAGAAAGTTCACTGTGTGAACTTAGGAGCAGGTGAAGAGGAGGTTGGTGCTGAAAAAGGAGCTTTTAGACAGGGAAGTTGAGCACCATGGAAACAGGCAATATGATTAGCCCATGGCTAAAACAGTAAAGAAACAAATAGCCATCTCTCCAAAGGCAAATTCCCAACAAGACTACGCAGCGGGCTTTGCCCTTTGATGTGCGTTAATAAACGTAGCCAGTAGGCACCTGTTAGCTTAATTAACTGTTACCATGTCTGTAGATACAATGCCAAAGCAATGAACCAGCAACTAGATGTGACCTCTAGCGATATATCCAGGCATGACATTTTTTGACTAAGCACAGGCATGGATAAGTTGTTTTCAGCAAGAATGAAAAACGCCAAGACAACTTAACAAAACAGCAGGGTCATTTGTAACCTTTAAATTGTGCTGTGCCACGTGTAACTTAGCACCGGGGCCTGTAGGACTACAGGCATGTCCAGATTGGTTCCTGAAGCTGTCAGAAGGAAAGCGGCGTTAGCTTTGACAGTCCCTGTAGTGGCCGATTTAAAGTGGCCTCTTCACATTCCTTTCCTTTTCCAAGGCAAGCGGTCTTGAACCTATACAAACCCTGCCTGAAAATGTGGCTAGAAACCCAGGAATGGGAGTGGAGGGGTGGTCTCTTTCGTGCCACGTCGAGAGCAGGACTAGACAGAGGCACTTTGTAACTGCCCTTAGGTAGAGGTCTATATGGGGTCTAAAAGCTCTAAGCTCTGCTTAGAGCCCAGGATATATCCATAAAATGCCATACAATGGATTAGTTTTTTCAAACCCACAAAGTAATTGCCAATCTAAACTGTGTTAGGGAATGTATTTTTCAAATTGCAAAATCAAAATTCAATAAGCTAGGAAGTGCTACGGTTGTATTTTTTTTTGTTTCTGTAACCTTAATGATCTTTTCAGTACGGCGTTTTATACGTAATGTACGTCTGTGTTTTCTCTCTGTTATGCAGTCAAGTCCAGAATAACAGCAGTTGCTGAAATAATGGTCACAAATCATATAATTACTAAAGCATTACCAGCTGTTTTTATGTGTTTTCAGAGTAACAAAATCACTTCCTGCTTCCAAAACGTGCATGAACAAGACTTCTCAAGTTAATGGTTTTCCCTGTTGTTTTGGGTGACCATAAAGCAAATTAATCTCCTACAAGAGCCCAAATTGGAACGAATTGTTACCGAAATCCTCGTCATGAGGGAAAACACAAACTCCAATATTGTGTAATGAATTAAACCCAACTTGTGTAATGAATTAAGGAAGAAATGGGGTTCTGGGAGAGGGTGGGGGCTGGAGCAGGTGGGTGCAGGTCTCTGTCTCTGGTTCTTTTCTGCATGTGGGGGCTACGGGGAACCCTGCTGGAGCGGTGGGTTAGGGGTAGCCGTACTCGTTGGCTGTCTCCATGTCAGCCTCCCTCTGCACAAAAAACTGCAGCTGGCCCAGTGGCATCTGCAGGGCCGCCCGCTCCCGCCCCTCCTGGGCCAGCCTGGTCATGCGCTCCCGCTCGAGCTGCTGCTCGGCTGTGATGGGCACCGAGTCCTCCTGGTCCTGCGGTGGGATGGGCGCAGTGGTGAGGCACCGCCAGGGCCTGAGGGATAGCAGGGAGTCGGCGGGAGGCTGCGGCACGTGTGGCGGCATGTGCAGCTGCTCTGGCAGCCCCTGGCGTGGGGTTTGGCCCCCCATGGGGGACAGGCGCAGCCAGCTGGGCTGCCTGGGTTTGGGATGTGCACAAGTGCGTGCCTTGCTGCTCAGTGCCACTGCCGGTGCCGACTCCTTCTTGCCATGAGGTGGGGTCTCGGGGCTGCCGGCAGGGGACCAGGGTCCCTGGGGTCACGCTGGGGCTGGCTTGGGGCTCTGGATTGGGCGGTTGGTGCACCGGCCCCACAACCTTCACGCCTCACCCCCGTGGGGGGATGTCTCGATGGCGTTGAGAAATGTGCCCTCTGGTCGGTGCGGGGCATCCTTGGCCCCAGGTTGAGGTGGCTCTTCCTGGGGACGCCGGTAGCGCCTGCGGTGGCGATGCTGGTTGTAGGGCTGTCAGCAGCGGGACGGGGTAGACATGGCGGCTCCAGGGGTGTTGGTACCAGGCCGCGGTGGGGGGGCGGGTTCCGCGGCGGTGGTTCGTCGCAGGAACCGCCAGGTGGCGCCGCGGCTGCAGCCTCTGCCGGGCAGGGGGCGCGGCCTCCTCTGCGGGGGCGGGGCCGGTGGGGGCGCGGGGTGATGGCGGAAGCGGCGCTGGGCGGGCCCGGGGCCGGCGCCCTCATGGCGGGCAGAAGGGGCTCCCCCCATGCCAGAGCGGTGCGTGCGCCTGCCCCGCCTTACGCCTGCCCGCACCGCTCCGCGTCCTCGTCCCGTCCCGGGGCCTCCCAGGGCTGCCCCGGGGCACTGCAGGGGCGTGCGGCCTGGTGCTGCCGGCAGCCGCGGGGCGCGGCGAGTCCCTGACGCCGGCAGCCGGCAGCGCGGTGTCGCCTGTTCCGGTGAACGTAGCGCAGCCCCTGGCAGTGGGGAGCCGTAGCTTAGAGTGCGGGGGTCTGGGGGGACCGGGGTGGGCGAGGGTCCCTGGGCCGGGCGTGGGGCCGCAGCCCCGGGCCAGCCGTTTAAGGCCTCCGTGTGGCAGGGCTTCAGTGGGCTGGCTGCATTAAACCTGTCCCCTCCCGCTGTGCAAAGGCCCTTTGCCCGCTGGCCTCCTGCTGGGTCCTCGGGCGCTTGACTGGCACGTTGCTGCCGTGGAAGCTCTCTGCTCGCTTCTTCCTGCCCGCTGCCACCTGCTGCCATGCCATCCCCGTCCCGCTTCCCCTCCAGAGGGTTTTCGAGTGTTAGGCCACCTGGTGCACCACCATCTTCTTTTTCGTTGGGGGCATGCTGTCCTGCGGGGAGGTCTCTGGCATCGTGGAGGCACTGGCTGGCGCGGGGCGCTTGGCCTTCTTGCTGCGCTCTTCTCCCCATCTGGGCACCACCCGGCAGGAGATGGTGCCTGGGGGCAGCAGCAAGGAGCTTGAACACACCCGGGGCTGCATCTGCAATGCCCCCTCCACCAGTTGGCCCGTCTGGGGCGGATGATGCTGGGGGGCAGCCTGGAACCCTGCCAGGGCTCTGGGCAGTGGGATCTGCAGGGGGCTCAGCAGGGGACTCTCCGGAGGACCCTTCAGGGGATCCTTGTTGGGACTCTCCCCAGGCCTGTTCTCTGAAGTCTCCTCTGCGGTCTCTGGAGGACTCTGCGCAGAACTGCCTGCAGAGCTCTCCTCGGAAGTCTCCACGGGTCTCACTGGCTGCCCGGTGGGGAGGTCTTCTGCCACCTCACACTGCTTCCCCTTGGGGTCCTGCAAAGGGTAGGCTGCGACCCCCCAGGAGGGATTGGTGTCCCCCAGCGTTGCCGCCACCAGGTGGTCCTCAAGGTAGTTGCCCTCTGCCCTGTCCTCCAAGAAGCTGGGAACTTGGTTGAAGGATGCGGTGCTGCAAAGGCTGTTGGGGAAATCAAGGACATCAGGGACAGTGTTCTAGCTGTCCCCCCACCCCACCACCAGCAGTGGCTCCTGGGGCAGCCACCCTCTACAACATACTCCAAGATGTCGGGGAGCTCACTGAGGAGGTCAGTCAAGTCGGGGACATGAGGGATGGTGTCCTTGCTGTACCCCAGCTCCGCCGCCGCCACTGGTTCCTTGGGGCAGCTGCCCTCTGCCCCGTACTCAAAGAGGTGGGGGAACTCATTGAAGAAGGTGGTCAAGTCGAGAACATCAGGGACTGTGTCCTCATTCTCCTGCAGCCCCGCCGCTGCCACTGGCTCCTTGGGGCAGTCACCCGCTGCCCCGTCCTCCAAGAAGTTGGGGACTTGGTTGAAGGAGGCAGTGCTGCAAAGGCTGTTGGGGAAATCAAGTACATCAGGGACGGTGTCCTAGCTGTCCTCCCACTACCACTGACTCCTGGGGCAGCCCCCTCTGCCACGTACTCGAAGAGGTCGGGGAGCTCACTGAGGAGGTCAGACAAGTCAGGGACATCCGGGAACACGTCGTCGCTGTTTCCCAGCCCTGCCGCTGCCGCTTGCTCCTTGGGGCAGCCGCCCTCTGCCACGTACTCAGAGAGGTCAGGGAGCTCAGAGAGGAAGGCGGTAAAGCTGGGGCTGTCGAGGCTGTTGGGGACGGTGTCGAGCCAGGTGAGCATCTGGTTGATGCTGGCTTCCTCTGCCTGCTCAGGAAAGGCCTCAGCGAATACGGCTGCCCCCTGAGCAAGCCGATGCGCGGGCATCCCTGGGGCCGCTGGGGTGGTTACCACTGCTGAAAAAGCCAAGCCAAACCCGGGGTGGTGCAAGCTTTCCTCCGCTTGGCCACCCACCTGCAGGCTCTGCCAGTCCCCAAAACTCACCTTTTGGCTTTGTCGTGGTTCTGCTGGTCAGCAGAGCCAGGGTGGTCTGGTGGGGGCTGGCGGCAGGGTCACTGTCCTCAGTGGCCGCCCCATCTTTGCTGGAGGCCTCCAACAGCTGCTGGGCACTGCCGGGCAGGGTGTGGGGCACAGGGGGGCCCTGCCTGCAGTGCTGAGCTGTGGGGTGGTGGGGGTCTGGACAGGCAGGGATGTGCTGCGGGCAGGAGCCTGTGGGGTACAGGAGCTGCCCCTGGAGCACGGTGCCAGGCCCCAGCCCCACGGGCTGGTGGGGCACCAGCGCTCCCGTCCCCAGCTGCCGTCCCCAGCCGTAGGCAGGGAGACAGGCAGCAGGCATGGAGGGGAGCTGCACCCCGCAGGGAGGCTGCCCCATGGCGGGGAGCTGCACCGGCTGCACTGGGACCCCCAGGGGCCCTGGCACCTCCTGCCAGACGCCGGCCTGCACCAGCTGGGAGGTGACGTGGTGGAGCTGGGCAGGCTCAGAGGACACCAGCACAGAGGGTGACACGCCGGCAGTGACCGGTGGCGGCATGGCTGGAACGGCAAAGCTCACGCCGGGCACTTGCGATGCCATCAGCAGCCGCAGAGGGAAGCTCTCTGCTGGGGGAAGCAAAAAGGGATGGTGGGGTGAGGTATCGGCGGGCAGAGCCAGCGGGGGGTTACCTGGGGGGCAGGAGCACTGCGAGGAGCGGGAGCCGCTGCTGTACCTGCCGTGGCGGTTGGTCAGTGTGGGGTTTGTTGGGGGCAAAGAGCCTCCGTCCCCATGGCGAACATTCCGCCAGCACCTGCTTCAGCCAGCCTCGCGAGGGTTTGGTTTTCATAGCACAACACCTTCCCCTCTCAGTTATTTCCCATCTGGCTGATGATTTCCTGTCCTTAATGATGGTTTCCCATCCCCACCACCGTTTCCCATCCCAGCGATGATTTCTCAGCCCCATGATGGTTTCCTATCCCAATGGTTTCCTACCCCGACAGTTTCCCAACCCAACCATGCCTTTTGGGGGGAGGTGAATTTCCTGCGCAAGGGGAAGGAATGGGGCCAGGACCCTGTGGCCACGATGGAGAGCTTTCACAAAAATTTGGCAACTGGCCCCTGCCCACCGAGGAGAGAGCCTGGACGCCCAGTCTAGCGTTACAGGAGGAATTGCTGCATTCGTGCACGCGAGCTGTCCCATTCAGACTGGGGCACCCCGAATGCGGTGTCACACACGGTTCTTACACCTTTCAAGTGTTCAGGTCCAAACTGATTTGACCAATTGCTACTTAACACACACACACGCACCCCCGCCCATGCGGGCGGCTGTTTTGCAAAGCGAGGCTAAATCTGTGATGTTGTCATCCTTCTGCTTCTTTCTTGATCCCGGCGTCCCTGGAGTCGGTCTGGCTGCAGTTCCTTATCCCGGTGCCAGAGGAGGGGAGGGTTTCACAGAGGTGTTGGCGGGGCTGGGACACTGGTGTGATCTGGCTAGTGCAGGGCTATCCTTACTTCTCCGGCGTGGGGACTGTCCTTCTCCTCCTTCCAATGAGCTGGGGTTCTTTAGGCATGCTGAGTGACCCATGGCTGTGCAGCCGACAGTGTAAGCTAGAGGTACCTCTGTCTGTCTGTCTGTCTATCTCAAGGCACTTGATCCAATTTAATCTCGTCAAGAGGAAGTTGTGATGGTGCATTGTTCTGTCCATCAAAACTTGGCGCATGGCCACACCAGGTTATGTTCGTGCTAAAACCTCCTCGCGTGTATAGTGTTCAATCTCATCTAATGAAATCTTTGCTGGCTACAAAGGTTCACCTTACATACATTTTCCCCTAAATTACAATTGCAATGTCATATATTACTCCATTTACAGGCACAGAGGCAAGAGGTGACCACACCACCACTCTTTGGGAAAGAGATGGACTGACTTTAGTCACGGGGGGGATTGTGGTGGTGCATCCCCTCACCCCCCCAGCCGCACCTTGTACACGGGCTGCTCTAAGTTGCCAGACAAGCCTTGGCCTCTGAACACAGTTTTTGGCCTTTGAGAACCCCTCAACCATACCAAGCACTCTTGTGTAGCCAAGGAGGAGAATGGCACTGAGGGTATCAGGGACGTGACCATCTGAACAAGGTACAGGACAGGAACAGAACTAATCAATTATCTCCAGACAATCCTGGCAGCGGTACCGTCAAAACCTTCAGAAATCACCTGCCTGCATTGTGGAAACTCACTGATGCCTAAAGACAGTCATCTCCCAGTTTAATAAAGAGTGGTCCCAAGTGAGACCCTTTGAGCTCTCCTGGACCGCAGTGAGCTGAGACCAGCACCTCCCTCTGAGTGGGACGCCTCTCAGAGCCCGTGAACCCTCAAGTTCACGATCAACTCAGAGGCTCGACTGTGCACCTGCTGAGCGACGCAAAGCATTCGATGTGAGGATTTGACTGAATTCCAGGGGGATATTGAATAGGTACCTTGGTACATCTCTATCTCTTTTCTCTAGATCTCTTTATGGGTCTCTGTCTCTACACCTATAGGTGTGTGTGTGATTAAGGACTTGTAGTAAGTTTCCGTGGACTATGCTGCTAAGTTTTATATGATTTGATACTGTGATTTATCTCAGCATTGTTCATGTATGTGATTGCTGCTATTTTGTATTGGATAAATTGCCATCTTTAAGTTACAGGAAGCACAAAATCATAGACTATATCACTACACCAGAATCCCCAATACCCTGTTCCTTTAGTCATAAACCCGTTGACCAAGTCTGGCAATAGGAGTGGATTCAGTCGCACCTAGACTCCTCTCTGAGAAGGACTTTAGAAAGCATGGGGGTCCACCCTGAACCTTGTGACCCAACAGGAGGGCACTCCTTTACTTTCCTTACCTAACCTTAGTCATAAACTGTTGACCAAGTCCGGGATTAGGGGTGGATTTTGGTCCACTCTGAACCTCGTGAATGAATGGGAGGGTCTCCCCTACTTCCTCGCCTCTATATACACATAAGCCACATTAACCCAATTCGATCCATGAGTAAATCATTCCAATTAAGTGGTAATTTGGGAGGTGTTGAATAAGGGATAGAGTGGACCTTGCCATCGAATTCTGTTAATTCATGCTTTTTACAACTTTATACTAAAATCATTTGCTTTCTGATATCTTTGGCAGTGGTTATTTAAACAGCCTAAATTACTCATTCGTGACAGAAGTGGTTCAACAGTCAGGGAATGAGATTTTCAGAAGAGACCCCTGGGGTGCCCCTTTGTGGGGGTCCCCAGGAGGTACTTGTGGGGGGTTGGTTGTAGTGGGCTGGGGGATGCAGGCACTGGGGGCGATGGTAGCAGCGTGGGGGGGGATGCTGTTCCTGGGGATTCCGGTAGCATCCTGAGGTGGGGGGCTGGGGCGGGCGAGGGCAGCGAGGGCCTGAGCACGTGCTGGGTTGGCTCGGTGTAACTTGTGCGTCAGTCCGCATCTGCCTGTGCTCGTTGCCTGCGTCTTTCTCTTGGAAGGGATGGTCTCTGGGAGGTTCTGCAGCACACACCTCCTCCCTCCGTCCAGGCGTCGCAGCACGCCTGCATTGAATGGCCGCTGTTCAACATCCTTCCCTGTCAGAGCTGCGGCCAGAGCCTCCGTCCGGAGGAGAGCTGTTTGCCTCGTGACCCCATGAAGACCATGCGAGAGCAGAAGGTAGAACTGGGCCTGGTGGTGGACCTGGCGTCCAGAACTTGCGACGGGAGGCCAGAGGTGAGTGTTGGTCTTGCTGTCGGGGAAGCGAAGCTCTGTGACGTTCACGTGCCCCTTCCTGAGGAGCAGCGGTGGGGCCGGGCCGAGGGTCTGTCCCGGGCGAGGGCAGCGTGGCGGGGCAGCGGGCAGGCATCCTTCCCTGCGGGATCTGCGAGTGCAAGGGCTATGCCGGCGGTTAGCACGAGCTGCGGGGAGCCTTCCGCGGCGCCCCGGCTCAGCCGGGCTCTGGCAGCGTCCCTGATGGAAGCTCAGAGTGTTGTTGGAGACAAATGAAAGATTCTGGGGGGACAGGCCAGTAGGAGAAAACACAATTAAAAAAAGATTAATGGACGTGGATTTAGTGGTCAAGAAGATGAGGAAGAATTGTACTTAAGCAGTAAACCATGAAGATTGAGTTGTTCTTTCCCTCTTGAAAAATGTCGCTGTCAGGAGATCAGCAGAATCCACAGGAACTGGGGTAAAGGTAAAGGTGGCAGGGGGAGATTGCGACCACCGACTCAATTGAGGGACTATGCAAATTACACCCCCCAACTCTTTCTTGGAGCATGCGCGATAACTCTGTGTAACCAGTAATAACCAATGTGGTAATTTCTAGCCAATGGATGTAAATTTGGGAGGTGTTCTATTGTTTTCGCTACCCGTGTAACAGAATCACAGAATCATTAAGGTTGGAAAAGACCTTCAAGATCATCAAGTCCAACCATCAACCCAACACCCCCATGCCCACTAAACCATGCCCCAAGTGCAACGTCTCCACGTTTTTTGAACACTTCCAGTGATGGTGACTCCACCACCTCCCTGGGTAGCCTGTTCCAATGCTTGACCACTCTGTCTGTAAAGAAATTTTTCCTAATACCCAATCTAAACCTCCCCTGGCACAACTTGAGTCCATTTCCTCTCATCGTGTTGCTTGTTACTTGGGAGAAGAGACCAACACCTACCTCACCACTACCCCCTTTCAGGTGGTTGTAGAGAGCGATGAGGGCTCCCCTCAGCCTCCTCTTCTCCAGACTGAACAACCCCAGTTTCCTCAGCCGCTCCTCATCAGACTTGTGCTCCAGACCCCTCCCCAGCGTTGTTGTCCTTCTCTGGACATGCTCCAGCACCTCAACGTCCTTCTTGCAGTGAGGGGCCCAAAACTGAACACAGGATTCGAGGTGCAGCCTCACCAGTGCCAAGTACAGGGGCACGATCCCTGCCCTGCTCCTGCTGGCCACACTATTTGTGATAAGGCCAGGACGCCGTTGGCCTTCTTGGCCACCTGGGCGCACTGCCAGCTCATATTCATCCGGCTGTTTTATTCTCACTCAAGGGCTGCAATTTCCATGACAACGACATGTACTTGCCCATCTGCACATGCACATCCGCTTCACGCGGCTCCAGCCCCGCTCCTCACGTCACTATCACGTGACTATCACATCACTCTCACGTGACTATCGCGTGACTCCATGGTGCACGATTGGGCCTTGTAGCAACAATCGGAGGTCTCCGTGGCCCTGCAGCCATTCCCATGGCCAGCCACAGGAATTCTTGCCCAGACAAACAACCTTTGAGACAAATGCCCCATGATTTGCCCCATGGTCCAGTCTCTCACGGTTGGGTCTGGTCGTCATATTGGGCCCTCTGTTCGTTCCCCTCAGCAGGGAGTCACCTACGACAATTACCCTCCTTTTCTTCTTAACAGAGGAAGTCGTGACGTGTGGGGCTGGCTGACTCAGCCTGGGCAACCCCCCGGATGGACTTTCATCAAGGTCCTCCTGTTCCTGGCCCTCAGGTTCCAGAGCCCATGTCTGTTGTGTGAGGGCAGCTGGGACGGTGAGGGAGGCCGAACGGGGATTCGCCTGCCGCCCCGAGCAGGGACCTGTTTCCCTTCCCCCTCGTCTCTTGGGTCCCCTCCTTCTGCCCAGCAGCGGGAGGGCAGGGGATCCCCTGCTGCTTGTGGAGCCTCCACCGGCTGCCTCTGCCTCAGGGACGGCCGGGTGCGGCTCCACCGGCCCACCTCCCTCTCGCACTCCCTGATGCCCCTCAGCCTCCCCACGGCCTCTGCCAGCTCTGCCCCAGGCTGAGCAGGTCGCTCCCCGGTCGCACCGCACGCGGGTGTTGTCTGCGCTGGCCTCCGGCACCAGCGACAGGCTCAGGCGCTGCCTGCAGCCGCGCAGCGGGACAGCCGCGTGCTTGAGCGGGAGCTCGGCCTGGGTGGCCACATCCCTTCTGGCCGCGGCTTTCGGCCGAGGGGAGACCATGGCGGGACCTCTCCTGGGAGGGCGATGGCCACTCGTCGAGAGAGCCTCTAGTGCCGGGGGGGCTGCGCCCTGCCCGCACGCCTGCCCTGCGCGCCCTGCCTGCGCCAACTGCCGCGCTGCGCCCTGCTGACGCGCCACGACCTGTTTGCCCGCCCTGTGCTCTCCCTGCGCTTTCGCCTTCGCGTTTTGCCGCGTTAGGAAGGGTCCCCCGGCGCGATCCTCTGCTCCAGAGCCCTTCGCCTCGGTGGCTTCCAGTGGGGGCAGGCGAAGAGTAAAGGCAGGACCCTGAATTGTAGGAAAGCCAAATTCCAGCTCTCCAGGGAGTCAGTCAACAGGACCCCCTGGGAAACCACCCTCGGGACAAGGGAGCAGAACAGAGCTGGCAGATCTTTACGGACGCTTTCCACAGAGCGCAAGAGCTCTCGATGCCCAGGTGTAAGAAATCAGGAGAGGAAGGCAAGAGGCCGGTATGGCTGAGTGGAGACCTGCTGGGCAAACCACAGGGCAAGAAGGAACTGCACAGGCAGTGGAGGCAGGGACAGGGATCCTGGGATGAGTCCGGGGACGCTGCCCGGTTGTGTAGGATGGGGTCAGGAGGGCCAAGGCGTGGCTGGAGCTGAGCTTGGCAAGGGATGCAAAGAATAATAAGAAGGGCTTCTACAGGTATGTCAGCCAGAAAAGGAAGGTCACAGAAAGCGTACTTGCCGTGGTGAGCAAGACTGGCAAACTGGCAACAACGGATGAGGAGAAGGCTGAGGTACTTAACAACGTCTTGGCCTCAGTCTTCACTGGAAGTCTCTCTTCATACATCCCTGGAGTGGATGGACTACAAGACGGGGACTGGGGGAGCAAAGTCCCTCCCACTGCAAGGGGTGATGAGGTTTGAGACCACCTGAGGAACCTGAATGTGCTCAAGTCTATGGGACCTGAGGAGATGCATCCCAGAGTCCTGAGGGAATTGGCTGATGTAGTTGCCAAGACACTTTTCATGATATTTGAAAAGTCCTGGCACCCAGGTGAAGTCCCTGGAGACTGGAAAAAGGGAAACATTGCACCCGTTTTTAAAAAAGGAAGCAAGGAGGACGCTGGGAACTAGTGACCTGTCAGCCTCCCCGCTGTGCCTGGGAAGATCATGGAACAGATCCTCCTAGAAGCTATGCTAAGGCACGTGGGGGACAGAGAGGTGATTCGAGACAGGCAGCATGTCTTCACCAAGGCCAAGTCCTGCCTGACCAACCTAGTGGCCTTCTGTGATGGAGTAACCACATCAGTGGACAAGGGAAGAGCTACTGCTGTCATCTATATGGACTTCTGTAAGGCCTTGGACATGGTCCCCCACAACATTCCTCTCTCTAAAGTGGAGAGAGATGGGTTTGTTGGGTGGACTGTTGGGTAGATGAGGAATTATTCGGATGGTCGCATGCAGAGGGTAGTGGTCAACAGCTCAAAGTCCACATGGAGATCAGTGATGAGCAGTGTCCCTCAGGGACCAGTACTCTTTAATAGCTTCATCAATGACATAAGCAGCGGCATCGAGTACACCCTCATCAGTTTTGCAGAGGACACCAAGCTGAGCGGTGTGGTTGACAAGCCTGAGGGATGGGATGCCATCCAGAGGGACCTGGACATGCTTGAGGAATGGGCCCATGTGAACCTCATGAGGCTCAACAAGGCCAAGTGCAGGGTCCTGCACCTGGGTCGGGGCAACCCCCGGTATTGATACAGGCTGAGGGACGAAGGGATGGAGAGCAGTCCTGCCGAGAAGGACTTGGGGTTACTGGTGGACGGAAAGCTGGACATGAGCCAGCACTGTGCGCTTGCAGCCCAAAGGCCAAGCGTATCCTGGGTTGTATCCAAAGCAGCGTGGCCAGCAGATCAAGGGAGGGGATTCTGCCCCTCTGCTCCACTCTAGTGAGACCCCACCTGGAGCACTGTGTCCAACTCTGGAGCCCTCAGCACTGGAATGGCTTGGAGCTGTTGGAGTGGGTCCAGAGGAGGCCGCAGCAATGCTCCGAGGGCTAGACCAGCTCTGCTGTGAGGACAGGCTGGCAGAGCTGGGGTTGCTCAGCCTGGAGAAGAGAAGGCTCCAGGAGAAATTATTGCAGCCCTTCAGGACTTTAAGCGGGCTTCTAAGAAAGATGGAGAGAGACTTTTTAGCAGGGCCTGTAGTGACAGAGCAAGGGGTAACGGTTTTAAACTAAAAGAGGGTAGATTTAGACTAGATAGAAGGAAGAACTTTTTTCACAATGAGGTGGTGAAACATGGGAACAGGTGTCCCAGAGAGGTGGTAGACGCCCCATCCCTGAGGACATTCCAGGTCAGGTTGGATGGGGCTCTAACCAACCTGCTCTAGTTGGAGATGTCCCTGCTTATTGCAGGGGCATTGGACTAGACAACCTGAGAAGGTCCCTTCCAGCCCAAAGATTCTATGATTCTGTGATTCCCAGAGCACAAGCAGCTGAGCTTGAGCCATCACTGCATGGTCTTGGCAAAGCCAACAGCTTCCTGGGCTGCATTAGGAAAAGCATTGCTGGCCGATGCAGGGAGGTGAACCTTCCCCTCTACTTGACACTGGTGAGGTGACATCTGGAGTGCTGTGTCCGGTGCTCAGCTCCCCAGTGCAATCAAGGAAACTTGCTGGCCCATGTACCATCTCCACTGCCACTGGGCACCAAGAAGAGAGCCTTTAAAACCAGGACTTTTGCTCCCATGGGACCCAGTGGTACCATGAGCTTAACCCGCATCACAAGGAGAACAGACACTTTAAAAGACCAGTTCCTTAGACATTTTATTGGCAGCACCTTTGGAGGAAGAGCCCAGCCTTCAGGCACTGCAGCTGGGAGATGCCCTTTGATTGAAGAGCTGCTATCGGACAGGCCACACCTGACACAGTGTTGTGCGAGGGTCAGACACAACTGGATCACGCCTCAATCCAAGGAGCATAAGCCCAGAAACATTTCTACAAGTAGGATTATCACAAGGGGAAAAAAGTAGACTCCTGGCGTAAGAGAAACTCTGGGAAATGTGGAGAGGAGACGGGCTATTGTCAGGGAAACAGCGTCCTTTGGGTGAGTTTCCTGAGGGCATCCTTGAGCTCCTGGTTCCTCATGCTGTAGATGAGAGGGTTCACTGCTGGAGGCACCACCGAGTACAGAACTGCCACCACCAGGTCCAGAGCTGGGGAGGAGATGGAGGGGGGCTTCAGGTAGGCAAAGATGCCAGTGCTGACAAAGAGACAGACCACGGCCAGGTGAGGGAGGCACGTGGAAAAGGCTTTGTGCCGTCCCTGCTCAGAGGGGATCCTGAGCACTGCCCTGAAGATCTGCACGTAGGACACCACAATAAAAATAAAACAGACAAATACTAAACAGGCACTAACCACAAGCAGCCCAACTTCCCTGAGGTAGGCATCTGAGCAGGAGAGCTTGAGGATTATCGGGGGGATTTCACAGAAGAACTGGTCCACAGCATTGCCTTGGCAGAGAGGTAGTGAAAATGTGCTGGCCGTGTGCCCCACAGCATTGAGAAACCCACTGCCCCAGGCAGCTGCTGCCATGTGGACACAAGCTCTGCTGCCCAGGAGGGTCCCGTAGTGCAGGGGTTTGCAGATGGCAACGTAGCGGTCGTAGGCCATGACGGTGAGAAGAAAATACTCAGCTGACATCAAAAAGGCAAACAGAAAGACCTGTGCAGCACACCCTGGGTAGGAGATGGCCCTGGTGTCCCAGAGGGAGTTGGCCATGGCCATGGTGGTGGAGATGCAGCCCAGGTCGAGGAGGGAGAGGTTGAGCAGGAAGAAGTACATGGGGGTGTGGAGGCGGTGGTCGCAGGCTATGGTGGTGATGACGAGGCCGTTGCCCAGGAGGGCAGCCAGGTAGATGCCCAGGCAGAGCCCAAAGTGCAAGAGCTGCAGCTCCCGCGTCTCTGCGAATGCCAGGAGGAGGAACTGGGTGATGGAGCTGCCGTTGGACATTTGCTTCCTCTGGGCATGGGAGCCTGTCCAAGGAGGAAAACACATCACTAAGGACATATTTATCTGAGCAAAATCTGTCCTGTTTCTCACAGAAACCTCCAAGACTGACTGTCCCCTTTCAGGAAGACCTTTGGCCAGTGCCTTTCATGAGCTGTGGTTGGTGCTGGCCGAGGATGCCCCAAGGAGCAGGACGCTCTGCTGTGGGCTCTGGGGGACTCAGTCCTGCCCTGTGTCCGTAGGTCAGGAGGAACATGGGGTGATCTCAGATTAAATTCACTCTTGATATCAAAGAGCTTTGCAGCTTTGTTGCTCCCAGTTCACCTGGTGGCAGAGCAGAGCTGTGGGGATTTTGTTTTGTTTGTTCTGTTCTTGTCCCCCCACACCCGAGGGCAGGAGTGCTTTTAAGGCAGAAATCTTTGTCGGTCCTGCTGTGCTCCAACTGAAACCGTGGCCGGCAAAGGGACTGTCCCTTCGAGCAGCATGAGGACAGCCAGTCTGTCCGTCAGCCCCGGGCTCAGCTGCCCGGTGCCGGCACCTTTCTGAGCTGGAGGACTATCACACTGCGCTGTTCCCCAAAAGAACCCGGACACTGCTGAGAGCAGAGGAACCCAGTTCCACGTGCAGCTCTCCCAGCCGCTCAGCCCATCTCGTGGTGCCTGAGGAGGATCTCAGCTCTCCCCACCCAGCCAGGGACACAGAGGGTCCTTGCAGCTGCCCACATTCCGCCCTCCCGCAGGATTTCCTTGGCCTCAGCCCGCGGTGGCTTCTCTCTCGGGCACCTGGGAAACACAGGCTTGCCATGGGCGAGTTGTGCCCTTCTGGAGGGCAGCCTGCAGCCCAGCAGGACCCCCCGGGAAAGAGTCAAGTGTCCCAAAGCTGGGGTGTCGTCAAGGGAGGGTCAGGTCTTTTCCAGCCCCACGCACTGGAGTGCCCAGAGCCCCAAAGTGTGGGAGGGGGGTTGGCTGCTTTTCCTCCATGGAAGAAGCTGCAGGAGAGGACCCAGAGCACTGGTGTCTCTGCTGAACCCGACTCCTTACCCCCGGTTTCTTGGTGGGGCTGCTGGGAAGGCAACTGATGGCCAAGTGCTTGTGAGGCTGAGGGTGCGGAGCAACGGTGTGAGGGAGGGGAGAGCGGGGGGTTGCTCTGGGGAAGGAGCCGGCACTGCAGGGGATGGCAGGAGGTGCCCGAACCCCCCTCCCACCACGTTTCTGGGATCTCCTCCCTCTCCCGCTCGGACAATGTCTCTGCTGCCGGGCGCTGTCTGTGCTGGGAACCACTTCCCTGTGCCCGAGCCTCCTCCCTGTCAGTGCTCACAGACAGAGAGCCCCATCCCACCCACGGGGTGCCCAGCTCTGCCCTACAAATACCTCCTGGAACTGCTCCGGGGGCATCTCTGTCCGTACAGGGGCAAAGGAGCAGCTCACATGACCCCTCAAGAGAACGGGCACCTCCGTGCCTTCTCCAGAGTGGGAAAACAAAGTCCCATCTCCCACTTCCCCCCCAGACAACCAAGAGGACCAGTCTCCAAGCACAGATTCCTTCCCTTTCAGGTAATCCCCACTTTTTCCATCCTCTTGTAGTTTCCTGCGAAATAGCCAGGGAGAGATCCCCCGGGGCGCAGGGACCCCCGCAGAAGGACAGCCCTGGGCAGCCCTGGCCGCACACCCAGCTTTGTATCCCTGTGGTCCTCCACAGGACAAGGACACCGTCGTTCCCTGTCCCACTGACGTGCAGCAGGGAAGCCCTGCGCAGGAGCACGTCCTCCTCTTCTACACTGGGGAAGCCGTGAGTCCTCCTGCAGATGCGACAGCTGTGGGATGTGCCAGCTCGAGGAGATCCCTCCAGAATCACCAAATTCAATGCCCGGCACGCCCAGACTTACCGTACAGAGGGCTGTGAAGAGCTGTCCCCCACACTCAGCTCTCACCACCCTGTCACCCCAGGCTGCCTTTCTTCTCTCTCCCACTCCTCTCCGCTCCCCTCGCTGCCTGCAGGCAGTGCCCCCAGCCCTGCTGCGCTGGGCAGAGGAGCTGCTCCTGGGCAGAGCTGTCTCTCTGCAGCGCTGCCCGCTTGCCACCAGCTCCCTCCACCCCAGCAGCCCGGCCCAGCTCCGCAGCAGAGGACCAGCCCACGGCAGCACTTTCTCTGCCCGCGCTGGGCTCCCTCCGGGTGTCCCTGGGGCTGCAGGGAACCTGCTGGGAAACAGGCTGAAGCCATCCCTGGGGTGCCCTCCCTCACCTGGGGAGGGACACTTCTCTCCAGCAGAGTCGCTTCCCCTCTCAGACACAGAGTTCGGCATGAGAACTGTCGTTCCATGTCCCGTCCTTAGGCAGGACCAGCAGAACGTGGCAGGGAGGGGTCTCCTGTCCCCTGCCGAGGGAAGGGACTCGGCTGAGACATTCAGCGAATGCCACCCTGGGGGTGAAGCCCTGGGGCTGGAAGAGGACTCGGCTCCCTCTCGTGCAGACCACAGACCCACAGCAGGGGGGATTCCCCTTGCCTCAGTGCACGTGGGCAGAAAACAGGCACCTGCCCGTCAGCTCCTCGTCTCGGCTCTCGTGCTAATTAATGGTGACTGAGGGTGTTCGGGTGGGAACACCTGGTGACATCTGAGGTGACACCAGAGCTTTTCCAAGACGTGTGCAGGTGACTGCAAGCTCTAATGGAGCAACGCTGAGAGACGGGGCAGCATCTGGGGGGTCATGTTGGAGCCCGGTGGGGAATTCCTTTGGTGGAGGGAAACGAGAGCAGATGTTTACAGTTGGACAACTAAAACCTTCCCTTTTCCTCATGTCCACAGCAGCCTGCAGAGGTACTCAGCTGACCAAATGGAGCTAAGTCCCTCTCCTTCGCTTCTCCATCAGCTGTAGTTCCTAGACCTTCATCGACTGTAATGGCCGTTGTCTCATGGACATCCCACACTGCTTAACCTAAGTCAGGGCAGCTGCTCAACGGCCAAGCACAGGCCTGGGGTGCTACGTGAGATGCCAGCGCTCCCCGGCACACCTACAGGCTGCTGTCAGGGACCACACAGGGCCTGCAGGAAAACCACTGCTCTTGCGAGGGGATGCCTGACAGACACCCCGGAGAGCGTTGCAGGCAGGTTTGGTTCCTTTGTGCAAGCCCAGGTGGCATCTCAGGCAGATTTGGTTTCTGTTGGCCAGCAACTGAATCCCACCACTGCGGTGAGGCAAGGGCTGACTCAAGTTCATTCAGCCGATGCACAGCAGCTCACGAACAGGAAGCACATCACCCCAGGGTCTCAAATCATTTGGCTACTCCCAAACTCTCCTGGTTCTTCGTTCGAAAACCCTTTGCTCAGCCCCGTGATGGTACAATCAAGGAACAGGTGAATGATTTTCACAGTGTTCCTGGATCTCCACATGTCCAAATGCCCACACATTTTCAGCAGCACTTTGTCTTCCTGGAGATCAGCTTCACCTCCACCACAGTCCTTCAGAAGCTGCAGTCAGGACAAGGAAGTGCAGAAAGGTTTATTTCAGCAAGACAAAGTAGTCCCCAGATGAATGGCCCCAGGTCTTCTTGGGGACATAATGACCCCAACATTCGCTGGAACGGGAGCACAGCAGGATGCACACTGTCCTGCTGGTGTCTGGGGTCTCTTGGGACAACTTCTTTGCACGGTGCCAGGACAACTAAGGGGATGCTGACCTGAATCTGGTCCTTGTCAAAGAGGCAGTGCTGGTCAGGGATGTGAAAACTGGCATCAGCCTTGGCTGCAGTGATAATGAAAGAGTGTGAAAAAAAATTAGCCTCTTCAGGGGACTTTCAGTGGTAGTCCGATGGGCAGCAGCACCCACAGGCAGCAGAGCTCAGTGCAGCTGGGCTTTTCAGAAAGCATCTAAAAGCACGAGAACTGTCCAGACCGATAAGCAGAAAACCAACGAGACATTTCAGGAGACCAACTTGGCTAAAGAAGGAACTCCTCAAGAAGCTCCATATTAAAAAGAAAGCAGCCAAGATCTGTATGCAGGGACTGCAGGAGGAATTTAGAAATAGAGATGGTTTTCAGGAAGCCAAAGCTTCCCGAGTAGGGACCCTTGCAAGAGGTTTAAGGGCATCAAGAGGAGCTGTTACTGCATCCATAAAGAGTTAAAGAAAACACCAAAGACCATGTGTGGCCACTGCAGGATTTAGTAAGAGCAGGTGTAGATAGATCGGAGATCCTCTCTGTCCTCTTTGCCTTAGTCTTGTGCAGTAAGGTCTACCAAGCCTCTGCGCCTTGAGGCAGGACTCTGGAGGCATCTCCCCTGCTTACCAAACCTGGTCTCCCCTGAGCGTCTGCCTGCCCTTACTGATATCTCTCCATCCTCACAGACTGTTCATTGAAATACCAAGTTTGGATAATTCAGACTCTTTCCGTGTGGCCTATTGTCCCACAGAACTGACCTTGGAGTGACATTGCTACCTCCTCGTGTCCAATCTCAACCTCCCAAGCTGCAATTTGTGGCATTTTTTCTTTCTCATGCTGTTTCCCAATTTTGAGAAAAGCTCCACCACCTCTGAAACCACCCTGCAAACCATCTCAGGCTACTCCTATATTGCCCTGAGCCTCTCCACCACTGGGCAGAAGGGCCAAAGAAGACCAGGTCTCTGAGCCGCTCTACACAGGGCATCTGCTTAAGGCCCCAACCCTGCCTTGCCAGATCTCCTCTGAGCACTCTCCAGCTCATCCCAACTCTGTCAAAATACAGGGACGAACACCTGTGGGGGGGTCCGTAGCAGTGCTGTGTCAAGCGGAATAATAACGTCCCTGGTCTGGGTGAACATACTCATCCTAATGCTGGCCTTGCTCATGGTGAGCATCAACCACTGGCTCATATGGTGTCCCTCGTAGCTCCAGGCCCTTCTCCTCAGAGTCACACTCAGCACGTCAGCTCCCAGCTGGCCCTGATGTAGAGTTTATTATTCCTCCTGAGGCCAGACTGGCCAATTCTCCTTGTAAACTTCAAGAGGTTCCTGTTGGCCCAGTCCCTGAGATTCTCAAGGTCCCTCTGGATTGAAGCTCCATTTGGTCAGTTGTTCATATTTGTGTGGGGATGGCTTACCATGCTAGTGGTGTGGTCTGAGCAGATAACAGCATGAGGAGCTGCAGGCCTCTACAAGACGCAGGTAGGAATTGCCATGAACACAATCTCCAAAACACCAAAGGAGGCCACAAAGCGCTGCCGCTTTGTTGTGAGGGTGGTGAGACATTGGAACAGGTTGCCCAGAGAAGTTGTGGATGCCTCATCCACAATGGGGATTTTCCTTGACAGTAGGACCCGAGGAAATGGAAGGAGGCTGCATCGAGGGAAGTTCACACTGGCCATTGGGAAAAGGTTCTTCACTGAGAGGCTGGTCGGTCACTGGAACAGGCCCCCCAGAGAAGTGGTCACGGCACCAAGCCTGTCAGAGTTCAAGGAGCGTCTGGATGATGCTTTTAGTCATCTGGCTTAGTTTTAGGTGGTCCTGCCAGGAGCAGGGAGTTGGCACGATCATCCTTATGGGTGCCTTCCAGCCTGAGGTATTCGGTGATTCTGTGACTCGGGTGCTGTTGAAAGGCATTTAAAGGACAATGTCATCACCAGGAACAGTCAACATGGGCTCACAAAGGGAATGTCCTGTTGAACCTATTTGAGATATCCTATGATTCGAGGATTTTTTCCTTCAGATTCCT
>NW_028114336.1:107500-150909 GCF_964289735.1 Phaethon aethereus | reverse complement strand
CTGCAGGCCATAAAGTGAATGTTCTTTGAATCACGGATGAATGAAGATGAAAGTAGTTTTTGAAAATTTGCAACAGTTCTGACACTACTGTGTTCCTCGTTAAAAGTTATCCCTGCGTATTTATTAGACTTACTCCAGACCGCTTAACTAGCTTCAAAAAGCTTATTTTCATCAATTCTTCACACCTTTACACCCAACCAGAAGAAACTGCATAGAACATGGGCAGAAGCCCCAGCTGAAAAAAAGGAAGGAGGGGTAAGAGAAGAACCACAGCAGCTGCCTCAGTTGTGCTGGAGAGGCTTTGGTTTAAAAGCAATATTTGGTAGTGAATTTTGTCTTCAGCATAGCACTTGGGTGATGTTTTCTTACTAATTTTCCTACGCAAAATGACCCTTCTTCTATATAAAAAAGTGCCCAAGCAAGGGAAAATTATTAGAATCTCCATTTTACACTGATGCATCTCCACCAGCATTGCTTCCAGTACTTCACAGCAGGGAGCTGTATTTTCCTTGTGAATCCTATGGAATTCTTCATTTCTCCACCACAAATGAAGCCTTCCCCAGGATTAAACTGTTCTTAGACCTGAGGCTGGATATTGCCAACATGTGCTAAACGGCTTTAAGTTCCAGCGTCTTGAACAAGTTAGAAACAGGAATTTTAGACTTATTTCTGAAGAGTATTTGGGAGGTTTGGCTTCTTATTAAACAGGTTGTGCATACTTGCCTGTGGCAGTCTTTGTAAGTTCTGTAAATGTAGACACTGGTTTTACAGTTGGAAAAATAAAGTCTCACTTAAGAGATTCCAATATTTTAAAATATTTTCAATTTTAGTTTCTGAAAAATTTATTACCAGCTTTAAAGTCATTCTTTACACACATAGCATTACAGAACAAAATACCATATACTGAGATGCAAATACAGGTCCACCACATGACCACAGGTACATTATTTTATTGCCATATGAACACCAGCCTTCAGCAAACGTGCATGACATCTGACTGCACAACTACCTAGAGGAGCCATCACAACTGCAAACTCTGCCTACTCCTATGAGCAATCAATTATATACATTGCTAGACAGCACCTGAAAGAGCAAGGAGAACCTACAACTGATCCTGGAGCTTTCCAGGTGATTCCAGGATGCTAAGGCAGAGGTGAAAATGTAGATAGTCTGTCACCACATGCCACAAAGTCTTGCAGGAGGGGAAACAGACGGAGCCCTGACCTTTCCGCAAGCTGCTGTGGCTCAAACTTACAGGTAAGGCAACATCAAACATATGTGACTGCTGCTGTTTTCAAAGGCCTGACACTTGATACTTGAAAGGCTAAAGCCCTTGTTGCTAGCAAAGCTCTTTGCTAAGATTTACTTTCTCTCTGTCTTTCTTCAGATACTGTTTGCTGTGGGGTAACAGAAGAAACTTCCAGCTTAGGTGATTCTCCAGAGAACTCCAGGAAACACCTGGAGATCTTGCAAGACGCTGTACACTAATACCAGGGTACAAAACGCCTATACCATTAACAAAGACGATCTTAAACACAGTGTCCAAGCTTGGAGATGCAATTAAGTCTCTCAGAACTAGAAACACCAACTAGAAACCCAGAGCCATTTAGTTTGAAATCACATGGGAATTACTTGCGAGTTCACTTATGAGATGTCATCCTTGCAGAAAAGCATCTAGTTAAGTGACAAAGCGAGGGTGGACCTTGCTGGCAACTCTCAGGACTCCCTAAATACTCTTGAGCATTAACACCACATACAGTCTAAAACACCATCAAAAAAACCTTTATATAACATCCCACTAATTCTTCCAATTCATTTTTTGCATATATCCATATGTACAAACATCTTACATGTGTATATGAAAATCACTAAATAAAGCAAAGATGACATGAGCTGCAACACAGTTTTTTTGAACTATGAGGAAGAATCAAACCAATATTTCTGTAATTTGTTTTCCCACTATTTAAAATGGTTTCTGCACACCTTCTTTGTGAAATAAGCTGAGTAACAGTTAACTCATCACAACATTTTCCAAGCACTTCTCACTATGCACTGCTCATAAAGAAGCTTTCATCCTATAACCATTAAAACTTTTCCTCTCAAAGCAAAATACAAGCAGAGGCTTAGTCACTATTCACATAACAGAATTACAGAAGTTTCCAGAGCACTTTACCAAAAATTCAAATAATGTATTATTTCTCAAAGCAAAATAATACATCGCATTTGGAAGGTGTTCGTGCTCAGTACTGAATACCGTTTGTTATATACCTGAAGGGGTTTCTTAAGCAAGCCAAATCTCCTCAGCAACTCTGGGCTATAACTACACTGATCAAATCAGCTTCACATATGTTAAAAAAATAGAAAGCAAGAAATAAAGGTAGAGTCTTAATGTATCAAAAGCTTATTTCACAGACCACATTAAAAGAATAAACACTGAAAATCCTGACCATACATTAAGGCAATTCTTACACCCAAACAATTTGATCATGTAACATTGTGTATCAAGCCAGGTTTTTTTCATAAATTATGATCTAAACAGAATACTAGTCAATTCACCAAAAGATATCAAAGATATCTCCTTATTACAAATGATCCAAGTATCCCCCTTGAGGCTATGGCTATCAGAAAGCATTTAGTTAGCTCCCAAGCCAATATTCTTCCTATCTGTTTTATTATGAAACTAACACATTTTCAATAACTTTTAGATGTGCTATACAGAGCAACAAATAATTTCCCAGAACCCTTTGGAAAACTCGACATGCGAAATTATTCTCTAGTCAACTTGTGTATTATTAAGCTGAAAAAAAAGTATATCAAATCACTTGATCATTGGAGGGAAAAGTATTGGGAGCTTCAGGACAGATGGACGAACTTCAGGTCATATAAAATACTACCAAGGCTGTGTTTGAAGAAAAATGGGAAAGTTCGTGAAAGCGCCCCGGGTGAAAATACTTTGTGTTGCTAAGAAACATCATCCCTGATGATGGATGAATTAAATTGTCTCAGTTAGTAGAGCCAACTCCAGGCATCCCTTGTTTATTAGCAAAATGTTTTCTTGTACTGGTAATTTATTTCAACAGCTACATACAAATAAAAAGCCCTACCTTAAATGAGACAGAACTTCAAACTTGCATAATTAATGCTAGAAAATAGAAGAGAGTTCACATCTTGAACAGAATTTAAATAACTACACTTTCAAAGTTTACATTTTTACATGTAATATTAATACATCCAAACAATTAAGAACTTATTTTAGGATAGTCTGCAAGGAAATATACTGTTCAACTTCCAAAATTACTCCATGTACAATCCAGTGAAGAATAAAAAACTCCTCAAATATTTCTAAACAGTGAACATAAATATTCAGGTAATCAAATTTTAAACATCACTGAGAAAAGCATACTCATTTGTCATGTATTGTTATGATGACACCAACATAAAAACTAAGCATGAAGGAAATAATGCAAACCACCTGCTTTTCTCATTTGGAGGTTGTCTTCATGTTTCATCCAGTTCCTCTTTTAATATATTACTTACAGGCTGTTTCTTCAGCAGAACTTATTAGTGAATTTATAGCAGTGTATCTTTCCATTTCTGAAGCACGTGTTTTCTGTTGAACTCCCAGACACCATACCTGTTTTGCCTGCCGTGCACTGTATTAAGCGAAGTCCTTTCAAAAAGGTTATAGCTGGAGCAGAGGAAGGCCACCGGCTTGCCTCATCCCACAGGCTGCACAACGAGCCAGAGGAGCTCTCCTGAAATGGGAAAGAAAAGCAAGCACATCTCACCGGGCACGGCCTTCAAGAGCAGGACGCAAAGGCAGAGACAAAGCACAGCAAGCGGGGAGCCCCAACGGAAGCAGGAGAGTCCTGAGATCAGAAGCTAGGCTTACGACTTCTGCTTGGCCACGATGGAAAAGGGCAGAGTTTTCTTAATAACCCAGAGACAAATATGCAGAATTTTTCTGTCACGCAGAAACCAACGCGGTTGCTGCACTGAGAATAAACCAAGGGCAAAAACCCATTTTACAAGAACACAGTTGGCAAATGAGAGAATCATTAAAGAAAATTAATTTGAATTTGTCTGACTGCATGGCTTTGAGGGTTTTCTTCCTATTATTCTAGATTGTGTTCTAATGAAGATCCCAAGTTTTAGCACTGGAGTTCAATTTAAGGAAAAAGGTGAAAAGCCCTCTATAAACTGTTCTTTGGATCCCCAACACAGCTTCCAAGTCAGGAATTATCATGCACAGCTACATGTTGAGGCCACATACTCAGCTAGTCAATACACAAAGGCAACCATAGAGGCTCTTCTTCCCAAATAATGCCACCACGGAGAAGAGTTACTACTAGAGAGCCTGACAAGAAGTATTTAATAATGATACCAATTTGGCTGCACTACAGGAGATGTGCTTCCTGTGGGCCCAATAAGGAAGAGCTTTACAATCTAAGCAGAAACATTTCAAAACCTCAAAGGACATGTCTTATCTGCACCACTTCTTCTGGAATCCCAGAAATCCTGAAAACAGAAGGCAAATCAGACTGCATCTTTCCTAGGCACAAATGCTGCAAACACATCTGCTTTAACTGTAAGCCATGGTCCTTGCTACTTTCCAACTCTCTAGTAGCATTTCTTAGTCACTTCATTTTTGGAAATGTCAATGCAGAGAATATATAAAAAGTTTCTGATCATACCAGGTATACTAAATGCTAACATAAAATAAAAATGTCTGCAGATTATCTTCCAAGAAAATAGCACGAAAGAAAAGGGTTTGAAATAGAGATACCCTTTCTTCACCTCCTCCCTTGTCTACCCGGTTCGGAAAATAACATGTACTTCAAATAATAAGATCTGTTTGATCAAAGATTTTTTTTTTTTTAGTGTTGATCTAGCAGCCATGAAAAATGCCCATTTGTGTATGGATGCATCTCAAGTCACTCAGACACAGAAGCATGCACATGTATATTTATCCAATTAATTTTGATTGATTGTGATTATTTTTCTTTTTAAACACACCACTCCAAGGAGCTGAACCACCACCAACCCTGGTGTGCAGATCTATGTAAACATTCTCCAAGTTTTTCTTCTTTTATCTCACTAAAGATTCCCTCCCTGAACACCTACAGCTACAAAATGCCTGACTTAATTTGTCCAGTTCCAGGCTCCCCAGTACATGACAGACTCAGATATACCCAAGCAAGACCAGCAAACAGCCCCGAAGACACAGGTGTTGGAGCACAACCCAGCCATTCTGTGACTCCACCTGCAAAGGTCAGGTCTGCATCAAGGTACAGGTTGCAAGACTCAGATCACAACATGCTTTCTTCTCACATCATAATGCAGACAGCATTTTCAGTGCAGGATTATTTAATGTTTTCATTTATTACTTGGATGAACAACATAGTTGCAAAATTTTGTAGTTACCTAGGAAGGGCTGCAAGCATTCTGGGAAGCATAGTTAGAACTGAAAAAAGTAGGACTGAGTGATTAACAGCAGAACTGAAAGGGGGGGTTACTACTGAAATGAATGCAAAAAGTGGAAAATTAATTCAAATTTGTATTAACAGAAGCATCATATGCAAAAGATGGCGAGATTTATTCTATTCATCACCGATACTGACTAAGGTTGTACATTGTGTTCCAGTCTGGATATCTGCATTTCCAGATGCGGGAAACCAAGAAAAGCTCAGAAGAAAACCTAAGCAACCAGGGAAAATTAAAGGGAAACAGGCTTGCTGAGTACAGAAAAAAAGATGAGCAAAGATAGAGGGCACAGGCTTCACAACAGGTTAACAGTAGTTACAAAAATAACGCTGAAGTCCCACTACTGCAATCTCCACAGCAGAAAAAAAAAGCTTAACAGGTTAGGAAAAAAATTAGACTAGTGTTAGAAGAAATATGCTACCTCTAGGGACAGTTAAACAACGGATTAGGTTATGGAGGGGTTACACAAATCTTCACTGATTGTTTTCAAGACCTGGTAAGAAGAACATGTCAGAAGCTGTCTATACATATCTTTCTGGCTTTACAATGAACACTATACGCTCACACATACAGTACGGGGCCTTAGCATAGGGGGAATGACCTCCATGGATCTGCATTTTCTTTTCTAAACCTAAAGGCTGTACAAGTTTAGGCTCCTGCCAGGCAAATCAGCAGGTGACTTGACTGCTCCTTACGAGCTCCAAGCAGGCTTTTGATATCTCTTTTTTCTAAATAGCCAAGGCTGTCTGTGATTGACAATTTTATATCACATCAAGCATGCTACCTTAAATATGAAGCACCCTGAATGATCCACCAGGGAAATAAAGTCAAAGCACAGAGAAGGCAACGGCAACCGATCCCAGGAATCCAGTCCTCAGAAGGAAATCAAAACTGCCAAATTGGGCAAGGACACACATCCCATCAGTACCTAGAAATACAGGTAGTTATTTTTGTTTCTAGCACCTACAACAAATAAGCCTTTAATAAAAGAAGTATTTAATAAAGTACTTAGAGAAATAAGGAGGGAAGGTTTGACGTTTCCAAGCTTATTTTCACAGCAGTATGAAAGGAAATGAGGTAGAGTCAGAACTAATTCTCCTTATATAATTTCACATGGAATGATTAGTTCTGCCCCAACAGTAACAGCTTTCCAGAGGGTCCTACTTGTCGCCAAGATTGCATACAGATGCTGTAAGTGTAGCTTCCTTATTCTCCACTGACAACCAACTTAAAAGGCCGATATAATATTCATTTTACTACAGAATGAAATTCACAGCATGAATAGTAAAATAATGTCACAGCTACCATGAAACTGCAGTTGCATGTTGGGGGTTGTGACTCTTAAAAGTTTAATCATGAAACATTCATAGAGAGGAACATGCCAAGCAGCTTCCTGCTTTAGCAAAGTCCTGTGGTCATTCAGGATGTCCAAGAGCAGCATAAGCTGTGGTCTGGCAACGAGAGGGCAGAAGGCACAGAGGAGCATTGCTGTCACATGCCCCTGCTGGTGGTTTGGTTTCTTTTTTTTTTTTTTAAAAGGCAGCTTTTCAATCATTACTGTGCTGCATACCTCCCTCTCTTAAGCCCAATTAGGAAAGACATTCCACATGCACAGGGATGCTGAAGGTGGTGGAATTCCATAAGTCACCTGGGTCGCTTCTGGGTGAAATACCAATTACTGGCAATTCATCTCAAAAATGCCAACAAAAAAAACGTAAGAGACATCACTCGGCCCAATGGTGAACACACCACACAGATAATCCTAAAACTCTTTGCAAAAGCTTGTAATAAGTATCAGGACTTCTAGTGCTGTAGTGTTTTGTATTTAATCCTTGAATTGACACTAGTAGAAATATTGCAAGTTCTAGCTCAGCTACTACTATTCCTTTAAAAAAAAAGTACCATTTTTTAAAGGATATATATAAATATATATTTTTCCAGGGAGAGATAGCCTACCTTAGTAAATTTAACTATCAGCAAAACACCTAAATGACTCCTCAGAACAGCATGCCAAATAATAAGAGCTTTAAATGTGTATATTTCTCACTTATTTGCACAACAATTTTTTTTACAAAAGACCTAAAGATTAAATACAAAGCATGCTATTAGTTTTAGGCACAAGAACGATCAATTTTTTATGCCTTGCCAAAAATAATGACTAGTTAGGCCAGCACCACCCTACAGTCATTTCCATAAATCCTGCCTTTACATATAAATCACAGCAAAAAAAGAAAACTGACTTAAAAAAGCATATTTCTTGTTTAAGTTTCTTAAAGTAAGATCAGGACAAGAAATTATTCTCTAAAGCCAACAAGAAGATGTTATTGTTTATTTGGAGAACCTGAATGTACTTCAAGCCACACACAAAGTTATGCCCAGAAGGTTACTGCATTAAACTGCAATCCAGTAGGTAGACAAGGTGAACAGAAAAACTTTTAACTGGGAGATCACAAAACACAGAATTTCACGGAATACTGCTAGATTACTTATTCTGCAAAATCAACTTATAGCATGTTCCTTGTATAAACCTTGAAAATAACCAGAATATAAAGACGCAGTATGTCCAACAACTTGCTGAATTTTTGTTTTCTGCAATATTTGAATGTAAAGTAAATATCAAAGCAGAAAGATACATAAGAAATATGATGCTGAGCATCAGATGAAATGAGGAACTGTACTTCCATAATTTAAAAACTAAAATCTTAATTGAAGTCATAGTGTTTCTGAGAAAGCACTAGTTTAATTATATGCACAAGGCAAGGCAGATACTTATAAAAAACATCGTATCTTCACAATGCAACATGTGAATGCAACTCATTTACAAAGGTGTCACGTGGTAAATAAACCACTATGAAAAGAGAATCAAGACCTACACTGTCAAATAATCCAAAATAATGTCTTTAATGTGCAACTCAGGCTGCCCCCCCCAAATGAATCTGGTTGGAAAGAATAGGAGTAGGATAATGTTTTTCTACGAGCTGGCCCTAGAAACAGAGCTATCTTCACTGTCCTTTCTCCCAAAGCTTCTAAAAATGACTATGAAAGAAATCTTGCACTCTGGGTGGTATTTTCTTCATCAAGACCACGATCACCGTAAGTTTTCTGTTGCCAGAGGCATGGCCAAAGCGGCCTTTTTAAGGACCACTGTTGTACCTCTATGAAGAAAACATTCCCACAGTTATTTATGGCAACATCATAGTTGTACCATTGAGTACCATTAACATAGGCAACTTGTTGCACAAACAAGGCATCTGACTGCCCTAAAATAATCTTGGAACAAAACTGGAAAACAGCACATAACCACACTGGTCAAACTGCTGTACAGACACAGTAAGTAAAGATGTTTTCCAATGCAAAACTGATGAAATCCCTCCTTTTCAACTTTAACCTTTTTTTAATGATTTTTTACAACAATTCAGTAAAATTAAGGTTTGAAGATGATATTAAATCCAGTCGCATCTGAAGTGCCAGTGAGAAAACCTCTGCTAATCACATATGTATTAAATTTTGCACGTTTGATTATATGTAAACTTACACACACACACAAATACCTAAATCAAAGTTGCTTATACAGCACTAGTTTACTTTGGGATTTACGAGTCTCAACTGTTTGTGTTCTTTCTGTATCTTAACCCTAACAAATAATTATTCAGGGGAAAAAAACCAAACCATACTTACTGCCTGGCCTTGCCTGCTTTCCTCCAAGTTCTGCATTTCATCGTTAATATTACATATTTCACTGTTAATTTCAGACATTCCCAAAGTTCTCATTTGGACATCAAAGAGCTACTCATACCCAAAATAACAGCAAATCTGAAGTATTGGCTTCCCTACTTATTGTCATTTATAAGTTGAAAAGATCTTTGATTTCTTGCCTACAGGAAATACTATGGATCAAAAATAAAACATATATATATATGCTCCCAGATATACGGGGTCCAGGATTTAGGATAATAGACTGTTTGGAGGCATGGTTTTCAGATTTAGATTTCATCCTCTCTGTCTGGTGCTTCACACATTTATTTTTACTTTCACATCTGACATGCAGCAATATGGCTAGCTAAGGTGTACATTTAAGACATACTTTGATATAGATCTATTCAGAAGTGAAATTCACACTGGGCTACGTGTCCTTACCGCGCCAAGGCACTGCTTCACCGCTGCTAACTGCACCGCTTACTGATGGCTGGGGGCAGGGGAAGGCAGGCTCTCTGGAGCCCCTTGTTAACAATTCTGCCACCAAAGATTAAGATGATTTTCCTGCTTTACAAACTTGGTAGAGAACGTTTCTCACATACAAATGGAAAAAAAAAAAACATGGTAGCCAACATATTGCTAAAATGCATGCTGCGTGTGTTTCTAAATGCCTTGCATATATATATTTAGAGTTTGCTCTCCACTTTTGTGTTGTTTTTTTCTTTTAAAGTAGCAATATTGATAAGTTATACAACTAGGCTCTGTTCAAGTCTGCAAATCATTTGCCTTGGTTTTGCTACTACTCCCACTACACAATGGCTTATGTCTCCAGCAGTAGTACACAGAAGCACTCAAATAAAACAGTTGACATTAAGGTCTTATTACACCAGTAGCACTGAAAAATCTAGCTTTAAAATATACTCCAGTGTACTTCCTTACAACATAATACAATTCTGTTCGCACAGGAATAACTCTTCATATGTTACGCATATTCCTTCTGAACACATAGTTTAGGATCCAATTTATGCAGAAACAGCAGTTCTTTAACAGAATTATTTAACCAGGTAAGATCTGAAGTCTTTGGACAAGACTTCCTCTTTGCAACTGAAAGAGCTGATAAAAAGAGAATGTTCCACATTAAATATTTGCTCATCAACTGCTGCAGCAGCAGTGTCTTACTCAGTGGCTCTCCCAATGTTAACTACAGAGGGCTGCAGTGAATAAACATACTCTGAACTTGTAAAGCCAAGCAATGCAGTGTATAAAATCTTCTCCAGTAAAAATATCTACCTATAAATTTTCACCAGTGCAGGATATTGGTCAGGGACCATAAACCTTCACTGCTCCGATCAAAACAGAAAACAACAGAAGCCCATGCTGTAGATTGGGTGAGAGGCCTAAAACACTCAAGATGCATGGGTCTCCTTTGAGCTACGGGCAACATCAAATGCTGAATTAGTAGTAGGGTGTAGAAGACATGTATAAAGAGTTAAACCAGGGACTTTTTTGTTTTCATATTCTCATATTTTATTGAGCAGAAGCATTTGAGGATACTTTATTACTTTTACCAGCCACTCTAAAATGGGCCTCCAGCCAAATGGGTCTTTAAAATATGTCTATATTTTCATTTTAAGACAACATTAAGGAAGTTGTATAAGTTTTACATTAGAGTCCAAGTGACTTAGCTGCAAAAGTGACATTTCAGCTGTGACACAGGCACTTTGCAAGCTACAGGCACAACCGGCAAAAGTACCAGTCGCACTTGGTGCTGATCCTAACACAGGGAAGATCCATAAGACTTAATTAACAGGTGTTTGTAACTCATAGCAAATCCCAAAAATACTGGAATTCAGGCGATGTTTGCTGGTATCATATTAAGGACTCATGTCCCAAACACCTTCCCACATTCAGGCTAAGCTCTGTGGGACAAGACCAAACCACTATGTGCTGCTTTCGCCTTCATGGGGCTCTACTGCACTACTCCAAGCACAGTAACTGACAGTAGTTGTAACGATATTACTGCAGAAGAATTCAAATTGTGCATTTATCAACTGAGGGAGGAATTTTGTGCTGCAATTGTAAAGCACCAACACCTTGAGCTGGACAGCGGGTTTGTTTCCTAGGTTCCACCATTACTGTTGAACCACCAGCTAATAACTAGACTGGGAAATTGTTCAGAGAGTTTGTAAAGACCAAGATACTGCAATACTGAGAATGATCCACACCTTTTTATATGCGGTAGGCATATAAATCGCCCCCAAAAAACAGCACTGTATTAAAAAATCTTGGCCTTAATTGATTTATGCAATCTAGATACACAGCACTTAAACTTTCCTCAGAAAGTATTCTTCCAATATATTTTACTATGCCTTGACTTCCAAAAAGAAAAAAAAATAAAAATAAAGCAAGAAGAATACACTCTACATTAGGTCTTGAAAGCTCCAATTAAAATTCAATATTGTACTTTGTATGGAGGCTCTTTACATGAAAACCTGTCATGGTTAAGATTTAAGGTTAACCAGGTTAATAGAGTCCAATAAAATAGTTCTATTTAATTATGCCAAACCATCATTACAAGCCACACTAAAATCTGCTCCTCATCTTTACCTGACTATTGGGCTAAACTTTGGATCATGGTAATGTGCATACACTTCTCATCAACCAGACAATCCTACCATAAAGTAGGCTTCAAACTCTTTCCCCCCCTTCTTAAAAAAAGTGCATGCATTTGCACCTCAACTGGTTTCTTTCCTCCAGTCTGCTACTCCAATCATCACACAGTCATGTGTTAAAAGATTTGTGCAGACCTGCCAAGTCTCATTCATCTGAGACACGCTTTCCTAAAGTTGGGATTCAGTTGCAAAGTATATTTAAGCAGCTCCCCTGCCATGAAGTGTTCTGTCACGTGGCATTTTTAGCTTAAAATAATAAAAACAAAATCCTAAAATCTACACATTTTGCAAAATTGAAGGTTTTTAATTTTTTTTTCCCTTGTGCTATAAAGCATGACATGAGGTCATCACAACGGTTACAATTTTTCCTGACAGTTTTACCAGCAGAACTATTTATACATATTAACATTTTAATTGCGTTATAGTGACACTTGGAATGAAACTGGGTTCAAATTTTGCAGCTCACCACAGAACTGCTCATGGAAAGCAGTCCCTGCCCCGCACAGATCGTATTAAAAAAAAAAATATTAAGAGCGTCTTTCGAAAATAACCCACACACACGCACTTTAAAATGCTCTGGGACTCGGGGCGCTGACAGGCCTGGCGGGCAGGGCACCCCCCGACGGCGGCTGCCCGGCAGCCACCTGCCCCGAGCTGGCCTCAGCGGAGGCAGGCCCGGCCAGCCCAGGCTCCGGGACCGGCCGGGCCCCGCTCCCCACCCCGGCTGCGCCGGGCCCTGCAGCCTCCCCCCCACCTCGGGTGCTCGCCAGGAGGACGCCGGGGAAGGGGCCGGAGGCTGCTGGCAGGCCCTGCCCGCCCCTCCCGGCCCCGGCAGCAGCTCCGCGGCGCCGAGGAGTGGGCAGCCATGTTGGGGCCGCTAAGGAGGCGGCACCCCGTGCCGGCAGCGGCTGCTCCCCCGCCGCGGCCGCTCCCCGGGAAACGGCCCTTCACCACGGGGGCCGCCCGCGGGCTGCGGGGCCGGGCGGCTCCCCCACGCCCCGGAGACTGCCGCTGGGCCGCGGAGCCATCTTAGGGGGGCCGCGGCGACGGCGGCCCCCGACAGCGCCTCCCGCGCCGCAGGTGCCGGGAGCCACGTCAGGCGGCAGCGCGCAGCCCCGCGTCCGCCGGCGGCGGCGGGCCGGCTCCCCTCGCCTCCCTCCCGCCGGGCAGAGCGGGGCCCGGCGGGCCGGGCGCCCCCCTCCTCCTCCCGCCGAGCGCCGGCCACCGCCAGCCCTCACCCCCCGTCCTCCTCGCCCGGCCCCGGCCGAGCGCCCGCCCCGCCGCTCCGCGCTGACCCCTTCCCTCCCTCCTGCCTGGCTCGGGCGGCCCCGCTCCTTACCCCACCCAGAGGGAGCTCACCTCCTCCTCCTCCTCACTCCCGCCTGGAGACCGTCGGCACCGACGCGCCGGCGTCCCGGCCCCTCCCTCCCCTCGGCGCGCCGCAGAGCCGGCCTCCCCCTGCCGCTAGCCGGGCCCCCTCCTTCCTCCGCCCGCCGCCCCGAGGCCCAACGCCGGGCCCCGCCGCGGGCCGCTCGCCCCCCGGCACCCGGGCCCGCCCGTCGTCCGGCGGCGCTCGGGCAGCCCTTTCTGTGGGATGCAGCTCTCCGGCACCGGCCGGGCAGAGAGGGGCCTCCCCGCCGGGCCTGCGGGGGCTCGCCCGCCACCCCCGGGAACCAAAAGAAGAAAACTGAGAGGAGCAAAGCGATAGAAGGGGAAACAAACCGTTTACCGCGGTGCTGTGGCGGCCGCAAAGCAAGCGAGGAGGCTTTTTGAAAGATTTGGGCAGCAGGGGTGGGAGGAATAAATAACAAGGACCTATACAGCAGGTGGACTAAGCAAAAAAAAAAATACAAAGCTGTTTTTCTGAGAGAAGCGGATGAAAGGAGGGGAGATCAGGGCTGTTACGAGTTACACGTGTAGGAGGTGTGTGTTTTTTCCCTGATAAACCAAGCCTCTTCAGGTAGTGTAACTCTGGGAGAGACTGGGCAGGTGTTGCTGTGACAGCCCGTTTTCTGACCCCTCTTCTCCAGCCACAGCGAATAACCTCTCCAGCAAGACTTTTCAGAGGCATGTTTGTCATGCTGACTCAATTTAGCATGGTGTTATCTTTGGTATGTACATGTAAACTGTTTTGGTTTTTTTAATAGGAAGTCAAAATGAGTAAGAGCTAATGAAGTGATAAAGCAAAATTTCCAAAGAGTACAGCTGTGTGAAGCATCAGGACCAGTAACTTGAGGAATTATGTATTTTTTCCTACTCTGGCTAATCAGTGATTATGAAAGAGTGACGAGAAGGCTGATTTGCATGAGAAACACCCTTAGGATAAGGCAGCATTTTGTTTCACAATTTTCTAGGTTCAAAAAGCTTAGTAAAGTTGTTTTCCAATAGTTTTCCGCTCTCCTGCGCCTCTGAATTCCTGATACTACGAAGCTATGGAAATGCCAAAATGTCACAAGGCAGGCAGTTCTTCCTGTTTTGTTTTTGGTTTTTACCTAGGCAGAAGTTGTAAGACCTGAAAAATCTTCTAATATTTATCACTTCACATTATAGATAATTTTATAAATACTAGATCTTGTCTTTCAGACATTGTCAGACAGGGTGAGAGATGAGGAGACTTTGAGTCCAGCTGAGTAATTTGCCCCCGGCGTGTGCTGGAACGCAGACAAACAGGATGTTTTATCCCCAATTTATGGATAGAAAAATTGAGGCGAGGAAGTGAAGGCATTCATTTTTCAAGCATAGAAGTGCTCATTTGTACGCAGGCAATTTAGGCTTGAACTTTTTTTCCCCTTTTTTTGAGGAAAAGCACCGTGTATATACAGTTCCCATTGAAATTACACTTGAGGCACCCAAGCAGAAAGACTTTGGCCATACTCTTTCGGGGTCCCGCAGCCCTAATCCCATGTTCTAATTGGCCAGTAATCTGTGGACAGATATTGTAACAGTTCCTTTAGAATATTTTTCTACTTCTCACTCATTTGCATACTAATGGCATAAAAATAGGCACTTCCTGCCAGTAATTAGTTGGAGCCCAGAATTTAAAGAAAGAAAAAGACCACAGCATTATGGTAGATGGATGGTACTGAGGAAGCTGCAAAAAAGAGTCACTTCTCTGGCACTCAGAGAGTGCCTTTAATTTAGAGTTCAAGGCTGGCAACTCTGTTACATCTGTGTGACAGGGATTAACTGTTTGCTTGGCCTAATAACTTTGCCTCTAATGAGCCCCTCTAACTTTTTTCATGGCAAATCATGCTATCTGTCCGGCACCCAGTCTTGCTGCTGTAAAGGTTTTTCTTTTTTTTGCCTTTTTCCCAGAAAGAATAATGCTAGCGGTGAAGTCTGCACCGTGAGCGTAGTTCCTTGCAGAGCACCATGACTCAGATCAGCACAGAGTCTGCTCAAGAGTTCTGCACCTAATGAGGCACTGTGCACCTCATAACCACTTCAAGTCATGTGAAGCTCTAGGTTAAAAATAGGCTGTTGAGAGCTTTGGGTGTATATATGGGGTTACTTGACTTCTCATGTGTAGGTCATAGACTTGGTGCAAACGAAGTTGGTGATGGCTAGAAATTTTCCTCTTATGATAGCAACATAGGTAGCTTTTGTTTAACATATCAGCTTCTTCAGTTAAATATGTAGCGGAAGAGTTTGCTGCGTTGTAGAAATTTCTCTGTTGCTACTCTACTGGCGGTATCTATGGCAAGGTGAAACACAGAAGCGTGGAATTACCCATCCAACCCTGAAGAAGCCATAACTTCAATGAGACGGGGAAAGTATATTTTGCCACTTTCATTCCCCTAACTTCTCTGGCAATAAATATTACAGGTTACATTCTCCAGGGCTATCTAACTGACACCTTCAGTGAAGAATTAAATGCAGAAACTCTTCCCATGGTATTACTTAGAAGAAATTTCAGCAATTACTGTTTGCCATCTGCAGTCAGACAATACTGATCTCCAGTGATGTAATCTAAAAACTCATGAGATAAAACTACAGATAATTATGTACCTTCAACTTATCTACCTATTTCAATAGCAAAATAATTATTAATGTCTTAATCTCACTATACATTGACTGTAACTGTTAGTTTCTTTAGAGCCGCTGCTCTCAAAGAACCGTCAGATGGACACAATTAATGAGGTCTGTACTCCTTAAAGTTGAGAACTGCACTGCAGCAGTAGATGTTTGGCCCCCTTGATGGGATCCAGAATGAAAGTTAGATATTTATTTAGACCTTCTAGGGAATGCCTGGAGAGAGTTTATGCTCTTTGCAGACATGAAATACCTACCTCAAATTAAGTCACTATACTCATTGCATCAACACAAACTGTGTCAGCCCAGGCAGTCTTGAGGGAGTGGCAATGTCAAACAGCTGCGGGGTGACTCTTTAAATGACCTGTGAGACTGCAGTTGCAATGAAAAGACTGCAGTATGGAGGGGAAGCTCCTCCATCCCTTTGACAATCAGCTTGTAAAATCCTTTTCCAAGGACAGCCTTTCGTAGCAGCTCTTCCTCTGAGCAAGCCAGGCTCTGGTTTGCATTGCAGCCTAATGGATCAAGCATTTGCCAAGGAAACGGGAGATTTCATTTGAGACTCCTTTGCCACTTGGTAGTAGTAAAAAATAGTGTCTCCCCTGTCTCCTGATGGGCAGTTCTGCCCTGGGTCAGGAGGTGGAGAAAGGAATGAAACTTCCGTGGGGGCTGATGCTGAGCTAGTAAAAGTAAGCCTGAGTCCACACTGCCATGATCCAGGCGCTCGGTGAGGAGCATCCTCTTGGTTTCAAACTCCACTAGAAAAGCCTTTCCACCTTTCCTACACCTTTTCATTTCCCTTTCCCTCTATCCATCCTGCTTTGTTGCTAATCTTAATGTCAAGCATGTATGGAATTCTGTATTACGTTGTGCTGAACTTAGAAGTGACATTGTGTCACTTTTATTTTATCTTTAAAAGCAAACCTTGTGAAGTTTGTATCCAGCAGAACTATATTACCAGCAAGTATTTTCCTGAAAACTTCGAGACTCTGGCTTATTAAAGCACAGATCCTTAAGATGATTTGGTCTATTCCATTAGTAGATGTATAAAGTGTGCAGACTGGGTAAACAACAGTGACAGCTTGGGGAAGTGTATGCACCTGTTTATTAAAAAGACGTTAACAAGGGCAAATCTAAAATAAGAACATGTACCACAACCCAATTTTCAGCGAATTTTTATGCATGCCTACACTTAAGGTTACCAATGTTATTGGCAATTTCTCTCTTTTCTCTCTCAGAAGTACACGGCAACTGATGAGCACGGAGCATCTGTGGCAAAGGAAAAGAACACCGTCTTCAAATTTGGAGGAGCAAACATGACCCTTTCTGTTTCTACTGTTTCCCGCCCACATTCAGTTAGTGTGAGAGGAGAAAGAAAATGAAAGAAAAAAAAGCAGAAATATTTTCTTTGCATGGAAGGACCAAAGAATGCATTGTTTTCTTCATCACAATCACAAGCAAGCACTTTCATAACTGTTTTTGCTCTACATCATAAGTGACAGCGAGTTTTCTATATTTTACTGGTATAACTTAGAAGAGGTCACATTTCTAAAAGTCCTTCTGGAGAAGTGAGTCTTCTGTTTGGATGTACGCAAATTCTACAGCGCTTATGCAACTTGTAATTTGCAGATAGGTATAAGCATATGCAAAATGGAGATTAAATGTGTATATGCAAGTTTGCAGAATTAATCAACCAAGCAAGTACAAAAACTACAAATGCTCTGTTGAAATTTGGCTCTAAAAAGATTTATGAATTAGCCTTCTATAGCAGCTTTCACTCAAGGATACCAAATACACTTCATTTTTATTAATAATTAATAATTTATAAGATTTACATGGTAATATTATTCCGCCAGAATAGCATTTTTAAAATATATCCCATTCTTGTGAGGACCTGTTGGTACTTATGCCTATTTACAATTGCTGTAGTGGTGCTTGTTATGAGTATAAAACGCTGCCAGCCTGGAGCCCCTCCAGGGTTAGATCTTAATCCCCAAAGATATGTAAGTGCTACCATCTCCTTTTTACAGCTTGAAAACTGGAAACTGCATGGGTAAATGCACACAAGTTTACACAAAGGTTAATAATAAAGGATCAAAATTTAGGCTCCAAACTTGTGAAGTGTATTATAAGGACAGTCATTATCCCTTCTTGGAGTCCCCTTCATGTCAGTAGTCGATGTGAAAGTTACTGAAGACAAATCAAAGCCCTGGGCCTGACTGCAAGTTCTGTGTTTCAGTGTATGGCCCAATGAGCCATAGCCTACATCCCTCAAACACGTTTGATTACTTCTGTTATCACGAACTGAAGCGAAGGGTCTTTGAACGGTTCTCACAATACAGGAGGCAAAAAAAGCAGTGTTTTACTTCAATATACCTTTTACTACAGCTGAGTACAATAGGATGTGATTATTTTAGGAACATTAAAAATATCTACTATCTTCCTCCCATGCTAGGTAGAATAGTAGGCTGAAGTATTTTTGCTTTGTAATTTTTTAAAACGAAGAATTCTGATTTAACCAAACCTCTTCAGAAGGAAGCTGGCTGATATTATCTTACTTCCCTCTTTTCTTATTGTGGAATTGTTGAGAGAACGCCAGTTATTGCTCCTTGTCATCACAGCTTTCTAGTCTATAATAATGCTCGTTAAAGACAATATTAACCAGACGACTACTTAAAAACTGACCAGAATTCGAGTGCATAGACGCATAACGCAACGACAATATAAACCTAGGTTTGCATTCGTTAGTTGATTGCGCATATACACAAGTCATACCTTCTGTAAAACAAATCTCTTTCATTTGTCTTCACAATATTTATTCAGCAAAATTTTTAAAGATTATTTTATTTCTCAAATATTAAACCATACAAGCGAATGCGCATCTCTGCTTCTCTTTCAGGGGATTGCGGCAAGGGTCAGTGACGCAAGGTACTGCCAAAACTAGGAAAGCTGGGGACTGCAGTATGAAATGCAATGCCAAGCCCGACGATCGCTGAGATAGTTTAGACTCCAAACAGAAGGCCTGTTTCGCCCCGCGTGCGAAGTGTTGGTATTAAGTGTGTAAGGTACCGTGTTTGCCTCTGAGCTGGGTGAATGGATCCTGAAGCCAACCCTCCCAGCAACGGCGTGTGTGAGGGATCCACACAGGTTTCACAGCTGCACACCACTGAGTTGCTCTGCTAGGCGTGAGCTAATGTACGGCTGATTTCTCTCCGGAGGGCACTTTGATTCTGGGTTTCAGAGGGGACCCTTTCAGTATTCCTAATGATGTTTTTGGCTACAAAGCCTGGCAGCGTTACAGAGTTGTCGTGGACTCTGACACCAAAGAAATATAGCCTAAGGAGCTGTAGCAAAAGAACTCGTACCACGGCTGCCCACTACTCAAAACAGCAAAGGTATAAGTACACCCCAAAAAAATAAATTCAAGCCCCGTGAGCAGATTAACAAAGCTGTTTGCTATTATGGACAAAAGCTGCAGGGGAAAAAATGAGGAGGAAATGGGCTGTATTACTGTGAGTTGGCACAGAAACGAAATACCAGGCTGCAATTTATGTATAGTAATTGTTCACGAAGCATTCTTTGGGTTTTGATAGTGACTCATTGTGTTCTTTGTGACCTTTGATGTACAGGATGGGCTGCTAGAAGACAGAGGAAGCCACAGTAAGAATATAAAACTTTATTAACTTAAGATTTTGTTGGTTTGTTTGTTTTGGTTTTTTATTGCTCACTGATAGGTAGTATCCCTGGAAAAGACTACCAGAGGCATTTACCTCGAGCCCTCAATTTTTTTGCTGTCTCTTCCAGGCTTTTGCAGTTGAATAAACAGTTTTGGTTTAACTGGAAAATAGCTTTGGTTTTAAAAAGGAAATTTGTTAAACAATTGGTTGCTGACGTCGATTACTGAGTTCCAAAAAGTAAGATAACTGGTGTAAATACTACTGTGTTAGTAGCCCAGGTAATGAGCGGTGATCAGCCCTGCACTATACAGGACAGACAGAAAAGTTATGGAGAAGATATTCTTCTGAATGGATATTTTATATTTTAAAGAAAATTATGGAAAAAGCCTTCCATGGTCTCATCAGAGTTGACACAACAGACTCCAGTGCCTTTAAGTTCCATTATGTAAATCCACGGTGATGCAAGCCAGACACTGTCAAGTTTGATACGCCCCAAATATGACCTAATTAGCCATTTGGTTGTTACTTTTTTCAAAGCCTGTGCAACTCAGCTCAGTTCAGGATATAGATGCTAATTGAACACGTAACCTACAGGTGCTGAAGAATTCTTACAAAAGAAGGTCTATCCTATTAGGAATGCAAGTCAAGGCTCAGGGTCATCGGCTCGGATTGTGGGGATGGGAATAGAAATCCCATCTACAGCTCTCCTCACATCACCGATTTATTTCCAGGAGCGAAATTCAAATCCAGAATAAATCAATGCAATCTAATAGATATTTGCCAACTGAAGCCGCTCCGGCTTCAGTCGGTTGAACAGGGAAAGAACGTTTCCTTAAGCTTTTAAAAAGCTGAGACTATATAATGCAAAGCCTGAAGTGGTTTACTCTACCCCCCAGCAACAAATGTACTCCTGTGCAAATCACAGCTGAAATTTTCTCTTGTTCATAGACCCGCTGTCCAACATCCAGCCTGCTAATTTGTAGGTGACTGCCGCTGCGTGACTTGCTCCTGGTTTGCCTTTCACGCTTCTCACCTCTGTGTGTCCCCAACCTAAGACCATCTCCTTTACACTCGGGTCCTCTTCCCACCCATCTGACAAGCAGGAATACAATAACCCTTTGTCGTGACTACACCTTGGACCAGATGACTTAATGTAAATGCTCTATCTCTTCTGCCATTTCCCTGCAATCACCTAACCAAAATGAAATGAGATAAAAAGAGCTGCACAGGCTCTGAGTTTCCTGGCTTTTATCTTTTTATACCAAAGCCTTTGTGTTAATTTTGCATAGCTATTTTTACATGAGGAATAATATCCTGAATTACTGCTGTCACGTGCACTTAAGAATCCCACCTCACCGTCCTCAAGTCATCTGGCAACCTGATAGTGTTTCCTGCTCCCTCCCTCACATCAGCGCTGCAGAGAGCCTTGCTAAAAGTTTCACATCTGAAAAAGCAGATGATTTGGCAACACCTTCCTATAGATTTTTTTTTTTTTTAAAGAAATGTGCCTGTCTTTGAGTAAACTTTTCTTTCCAACTGTTCGTTTTTGTCAGCTTGCCAGCTCGAGTTCTAGTATTGTTCTGCGGAGATTGCTGTAAGGAAAAATGAAAGAGAAGAGAAAGGTAGAGAACTGGAGGAAAGGGAAAAAGGGTTCAGAGGGCATTTCAAGCCTGGGGAGCCTAGCATGGGAAGAGAGATAGGCTTATGAGACAGGGAATAAAATGGTGGAATGAGAGATAAAACAAGAACATAAAGGATAAGGGATTAGAGAGATAAGGAGTTCAAGAGATGAAATGTGAATAAAGGAAAACGAGAAAAATAAGGATGAAAGGAAAGAAGTGACAGGAGTAAGGCATGTAAACAATTAACTAAGAAAATATTCTGTTTATTTTAGTGAAAGAAAATTATGGTATCTTTATTATTCTCTACTTTACTAGTTCAGAGGAATTTTTCAAACTAAGAGCTGACATTTGGGTAGTATTACTGAACAATGATAAATACAAGCCTTCCAGTTGTTGAATTAAACAATTTTGAATTTGTTAATTAATACGTCATTCAGGCAATGAGAATTTGGGTAAGAAAACAAAGCAATAAAAAAAATATTAACAGCTGCAATACAAAGTGCAGATCTGGAAGAACTCTTTACAATATTCGCAGTTACATCCATCAGCTCAGCGATAATCACTCCAGCACAGAGGGACCAGCTCGCTGATGCTCTCCTGCAGATTAATACTGGAGCTGAGAAGTGCAAAAATACTTGAAATCAGTGCTGGGTTCAAATTTCAGCATTGCCCACTGACCAGCAGAAAATTTGCTCAAGATCACGATTTGTCGGAAGTCAAAGTATTTTTTTTTTTCCCCATCTGGGTATTTATACAGTATTATCAGGTCTCAGTTTCTGCCTGACTTGCCTGAGCTGTTCACGTAGGTCACATAATGTGGTGGAACCTAGATAATACTGCTTGTTTTCCCTGATTGTCTGGATGTATATAATCAGGAGGCTGAAATTTAGTCAAACCTACACTCAATTTTTTTTTTTTTTCTAGAAAGGCTACATATACCTACAGGTCTAATAGTTAGCGTCAAAAGACCTAAACATTTTTTTGTTAGCTTCTGTGCTTGACACTGATAGGAAGTCACCAAACATCGCAATACCTAGTTTAGCCATCATCCCTCCCTTTCCAATACCCTTAAACATGCACAAAATAGTTCGGGTCTATAAGGAAAATATTTCTTGAGGTCAGTTACTTGGCGTATAAAACCTAAAGTCTGCATGTTCAGGAAAGGAAATTTTAAAGTCCTATAATTTGCTAGTTAACAGAAATCTCATTGGGGGTTTTTTTATATATATTTTGGCAAGCAGTCATTATGCCACTGCTTTTCAGGTTTTTCTTTCCTTAATGTCCAAGGCCTTTCCTGATTTGAACTGTGTGCGTCCCCCTCTCCCTCCCCAACAGGCAACAGAAATGTGGGGCTGCGGAGGGTGACCCTGGAAGCACCATATAGCATTCTAGAGATGGGGTAGGCCTTTCACATGAGTAGTGTGAGCAAACATAAATTTACATCTCAGGAAGTTGGGAGGTTTAACTTTCCGCATGGGAACCCCTCTTTGTGCCTGTGTTACAACCTCCCTTTCCTTTCTCTTATGCAGCAAGATGCTTTGGAAGCTCATGCACCTCCTGAAGGTGCCCTAAGAAAAGGAACCAGAACAAACATGGGTCTTCTGCTCTACAAAGGGCAGGGCATCAGCAGTCAGTGGTGAAATCATTTTATTCCTGTCCACCTTCTTTCTTAATGTCCTTCTGACGGGCTGAGCTGCAGCGAGTTGCACAGGGTGTCCTCTGCCTGCCTCAGACACGTGCAGCTCCACAGGCTCCTGAACAGGTCTCGGGCTGCCGTGAAGGTTTTTGAAGATACCATCAAGGTATTACATATCCCTTTTTCCTCATATTTGATGGGACAATCCCCCAACAGCATTTCTCCCTCCAGAGCATCCACAGTGAAAAAGAGTAAATGAAGTCTCTGACGAGTGCTGGTCCCAATTCTGGTGCCATCCAGTCCCGTTAATTCTGTCAGAAGCAGAGAAACCTTAAGATTTAAATGTTTTGATTCAATACAAAGCATGAGTTAGTTGATGGAAAACTGGATTTGCTTAAAAGCAGAAAAAAATACATTAAAACAACCTTAAAACACCCCTTGCATCCAACCCTGTGAACCCAAACTGAGCAGCCTAAAGCTCCTAGGAACTGTAGTAAGTAGTCTTGTATTTACAGAAGGACCCAAGCCCTGGCTCCTCTGCCGAAGTACTCGAGGTGTTACAATGAGAAACCACCGGTAACAAACAGCAATTTAAACGTCCTAAATTACATTCGGTAAAGTCTCGGCTTGCCAAATGCCTGAATGAAAAAGGATGTGAAAGATGGGCTCTCCTTCATTCTAATACAACGCAGATTCTGGGATTGTCTGTTAAAAATAGGACATTTTCTGTTCTCTAGTAATAATAATTTTCCATAGACAGCTGTTGATGTGCCCATAGGTTCACAATAGCTCTTTTTTGTGGTAGATTTTAATAACAATTTCTTCAACTACGTCTTTGAATTCAGAGCTGTACGAGCTATTCACAGTGAACACTTTAATCAGTGAATTTCAGCTTTTATTCTGCCTGGTAAGTGTTACAAACGTTACATGCAGACATTTGATATAAATAAACTTTGCCCCACCAGTGTGTTTTTGCTGCGGTGTTTCCATATTCGTTATTACCATTGCACAACTGGTCACCTTGGTTGACCAGCATTTGTTCTGGGAAAGAAGCAGTATCCAAGAGGAAATCCATGTCGTGGAGCCGTGATGGTCCGATGGATAAGGTGTGCGCAGTTTATATAGGAGGAGCGAGATCACAAGACCAAAGAGGTTTTCAGGACTATTTTAATATTTCCTTTCCCGTTCCCTTGACTCAGACCTTGCTTGTAACATCGCTATGAGAACAAAGAGGCCACTTGAACATTATAGGCTGAGGTCAAATTGAAAATTAATGATCTCTTATCACATTCAGACAAAGCTCCAGCTGCAAAGGGTGGGGTTGGGTGCTTTTCTGGTTTATTTAATTGCCACTGATTCAGGGCTCTGAACAGGCCATGCCTAGTCGGAGCTGCAAAAGATGAGCTCACATGCCATTTTCCGAGTCCCTTAGCCATGCCTGCACCAGAGCCTGGCCTGGCAATCCTTTACGTGGCTGGTATCTTCGGTGAGAGCAAACGGTGTGCAAGTTTAATATCTTAATGAAACAAATGTCAGGCATTTGTTTTATATGAATAAAACATCTTTGGCATAAACTTCAGTGAAAAACAAATTCCAAAAAGGTTGTAAATCAGAATTCAGCTTTCAGTGCGCTAAAATGTGTGTGTGAAAAATTATGCTGGAGAGCCAGCTCTATCTAAACTAAATCGTTTGGCAATGTCCTGTCAGTGCAGGAGAAAATGGATGTAACGTGCACATATGCACAAGGAGTGACTCAGAATGATGTACAAGTGTTACTGCATCTAGTCCAAAAGAAATACCTGGGAGTCAGGAAATAAGGCTCCGCAGTTCAGCAGATTTGTCTGAGGATAGATGTTCTGGTTTTGAAACTCTGTTTTTTCCCCAGAGTGCCATAAAGATGTCTCATGCAAACAAATACAGTCTGGGTCAACCGATATCTCCGGGACTATTGCACATACTATAGTTTTATTTGGTAGTTATGGGAGAAGAGTTTCAGGAACAGAACATGACTGCTAACAGCTTAAGGACTGAATAGTAGATTGATATCTGTAGCTCCTGGAGCAAGAGCTGTAGCCTAAACACACACTCATTAATCTATACGTAAGTCCAGGCATTTCCTTAAGTAGCCACGACAGTTTAATTGCCCATGAATATTCGTATAAATGAGTTTTGTTTGTAAGGAGGGCAGTGATCTCGAATATTTGTACCAATCTCTATTCAAGCAGAGAAATCATCTGAAGTCTCTGGTTTCCTGTTTATAAGAGTTTGGGCTGCCCAGACAAAACACAGCAGCAGGAACAATAGCACAGGGCTTGGATGACTCTTACGGCACCTCCGAGGCCGGGTTGTCTTAGCGAAAGGTAACGTCGCTCCAACTTACTCACATAGTGTTGGAGCTGGCGACTTCAAAATGATCTGGTACGTATTTGTAAAGTCGGTGCTCAAATGCATAATGAAACGGCACCATACAATCACAGAAGGGTTTGGGTTGGAAGGGACCTTTAAAGGTCACTTAGTCCAACCCCCCTGCCATGAGCAAGTCGATCAGGTTGCTCAGAGCCCTGTCCAACCTGACCCGGGATGTCTCCAGGGATGGGGCATCGACCACCTCTCTGGGCAACCAGGGCCAGGGGTTCACCACCCTCATTGTGAAAAATGTCTTCCTTTTATCTAGTGGAAATCTGCCCTTTTTTTAGTTTAAAACCTTTACCCCTTGTCCTATCGCTACAGGCCCTGCTAAAAAGTCTGTCCCCATCTTTCTTATAAGACCCTTCCAAGTACTGAAAGGCCGTGACTTTCCCCATCCCATTAGCGTGCTCTATTTTGCTGCTAATATACACAAACTGAAAACACAACCTTGGGTCAGTTACTCTTAGGCTACGTGTCCTTGAGGGGACTTGCTGGGCTAGCCTGCCCTTTGGAAGCCTTCCAGAAGGGAAGAACATATTTTCCCAAAGATGGCGTCGGGTCCTCGTGTTCATTTGCTGGAAAGAAGTCCAGCTCTGTCAGGTACCGTGATTGAGGTTTCTTGGAAAACTCTGATGAGGAGGCTTGCGATGAGAAGACAGAAAAATGATGGAGGCCCTTGCCAGAATAGCAGATCAGATATAGCTCTCTTGGTCACCATGGTGAAGTGGGAATCCAGCTCAAACAGAGCAACAGACTGTCTCCCGCTAACTAGACCGTGATGCTCCAGTTCATCCTACTGAAGGGCATCTGTGAGACAGCGCTGAGCACCACTCATGAACCATTACGTAGTAGGTCGCAGTGTTGACAAATGTTTTCATTTTTTTTCTGAAGTGCCACTCATATCTGACTTTCCCATGCTCTTCCCTGCTGCTACCCCAATGTAAAAAGTGTGGGGTCGTACAGGAACCACTCTCCGTCTCTCCAAAATGGTATTGCTGGGGATCTGAGGATGACTAATCTCTCCTGTTTACAGTCTGCTAGCTGTTTGCATCCTAACATAATTTAGATGACAGGATTCAGGAGACTAAAGAACTACGTGTTGCCAAGCTACTAAGGAAAATTAAAAAAGAGACTTTTCATGAGGTGTTTGGTAATTTCCCTCACTGCCTGTAGTTCTGCTACCCTGCTCTTCCCTTTGTGCTTACAAGAAACACCTAACATATTCACTTTACCCATCTGAGACCTGAGAACAATTTCCCAGATGCCCACCAGAAGATGAAGAAGAGGAAGGAAGCAGAGTTACTAATTTAATCATGCCCTGGACTGACTAGCCTTTAAACAACTGTGTTGGCATGGGAGATTTTCTACAGAAATTCCCACTTGGGCATCTAGTCCCTTCTCCATACCTGTAGCAGATACATAAGTGTATAACCCTTATATATATATATATATATATATATATATGTAAAAATCCCAGCTGTATGTTCACTAACCATCTTCGTAACTGTCCAGTGAGCACTCAAATTATCTTTTGAAAAACCCTTTTGTGGTTATTTGCCACTTATTTCAGTCTGCATTTAAGTCCATTAAATAAATCAGAGAAGATACAGAATTCTAAAGTCCTTTTAATAGATAGATACAGGCATAAAATGGTCGTCTGTCTATAAACTGAAGCTGAAAAAGTCATATCAGAAATGAGGTGTAAATTTTTAACGTTGCACATAATGTAGCTGTTAGAACAATTTAACATTTGGATACTACACATGGGATGTGGGATAATTTTTGTCGCTTGAAGTCTTTGAAATTGGAAAACTTCCTAGAAGATATGTTCTAGCTCAACCACAAGTGACTGAGCTGCAGGCTCAATAACTTGAATTGAGGTAGACTGTGTGAATGTCTGTGATCTGCCTCACACGGGGTGGTAGGCTGGAGAATCGTGATGGCCTTGAGACCTATGAAAACACTTTGTCTTTTCTGCTTGGTATTTCAAAAGGAGCTGTCACAGCACAATTAATTAAGATAAGATGAAAAAGGTGCAGCAAATAAAACTGCAGTCAATTAAAGACTGAAGGTGGAAGATGTCTCCCCACAGAAGATGAGGTGAATTGTAGCAATTAAACTGAATGGTCCTGATAAATTAAATAACGAATCATATTCCAAATTTGATAAAAACTCATATTTTAGATACAACACGTGAAGAAAAAGAAGAATTCAAGTAGCTGTGGAAGAACATAAATACCCATTTTGAAAATTTATTCAGCCAAACAGCTGTCATAGTAACCTTTGCAAATGAAAGTATTTAAGAGGATCTTTACTGGAGAACATGACATTAAGTGGTATATTTCTTCAGACATCTGGAACTATTACTCATCTTAAACTGGAAAGATTGGACAAGAATGGGAAAATTCAGCTGTGCCAGCCTAGCGGGTGTGAGGGAAAGGAAGGTTTCAAAGCAAAGCCCACGGTGGTTTTCAGCGTTGTGCCCTGTTGGAGCTCCTTGCTATCGGTTTTACCTAATGGCAGCTATTTTTTACCAGCCAGTGGATTAGCAGGTGATCTTTTGAGTCATTTCTGGAAAAAATTACATGTTGCTGTTTGTGGCGTTGTTAGAGGAACAAGATCTTTCCTAGATTATGCTTGTCTTTTGATTTTTTTTTTTTCACGATAAACTAGAGAGTGTTTTGTAAATGATTATTAGCACAGAACATATTACCGAGTAACGTGGCAGCGTGGTCACATCAATCTGCAGAATATGTAGAGAGGATACAGTCGGCTTAAGTCGAAAAGCAACTTTAGCTACACTGTCATATTTAAACACTAAACCGGGCCTCCTCTCGTCTCCATCTGTGCATGGGGATGAAAAAGCAGAAATATCTGCTTCTCTCTAGGTAACTGGTCCAACTGCTGTCTGGTGGCAGGTATTGTTATTAGTAAATGGAAAACTTGCTGCAGTAGGAATCAGCAAGATGGTTTGGGCTAATTTCACGTAACCGTTCTGACAGGTACTGTTGGAAGCAGAGGTGGGTGGATTCTGATAACACGAGATGCTTCTGAATTTAATAAACACCAATTAATCTAGATACCCAAAGCTGAGAGGAGCCAACCACTTCCCCTTAGCACCCTTCTGTGGCAATAAGGAAATTTTGCAAAACGTGAGTTTACATCTAAAACAAGGAAAACTATTGAGGGGAAAGGAAAATAATGTTTATTATGGAAAATACCACGGTAAGACATTTACACAAATAGGAAAGAAATAGGTACACTCGCAGTATCGCGTTTCAGTTACGGCAAACGGAGGAGTATCCTCTCTGCATGCCGGCCCCCCTCTCCCCATCCCTTTTTGACCTGTGCACTGCCTGATTGCTTGTCGTCAAAATTACCGAAGTTTCAGGAAAATTTTCATGCAGGTCTATCTTCTGTTGCTAAGAGAAAATCCTGATAAGTTTGGGAAGATGACTGGCAATTACTTCTTTACCATTTTTTGCCCTATCTCCAGTCTTAGTACTGATATTGCATCTTCACTTTTAACTGTAATATGCAATCTAGGCCCTTAGCTGATTACAAGGCTAGAGCTTCTCTAACATAGTTCCTGGCCTCTCATCCCGTACTACTTGGTCTTGCTCTTACCAGAGTCCATTTTGCCTTATTTTAAGCTGTGGCTTAGAGATTTGCTATGGCATAGCAAACTCGTAAGCAATGGCTTTTACTTTGGCATAAGGTACGGTTCCTTTTTCTCTTCTTTATGCTCTGCAGAAGAGGCAAATGTTGATTATTGCAACCTCTCCCAGTGAAATTTTATTACAGTTTTATTACAGTTTGCTCAGTTGATAAAAATAACAGCATTTCACTGCTGCTGTAACCTGAACTGCAGAAAACCTTAATGTTAAGTATCATCACACCAGGGTAATGGGCAACTAGTTTTCAAGTGTGGTCTGATTCGTTCTCTCCCGTATGAACTCCATGAAACTGTGGCAGAGAAATCCTTCCCAGATCTTCAGTGCTCTTACTGGCTTGTTTAAGTCTTCTCTTCCTTGTGTGTATAATCCTGTATATTCTAGTATGCATGAGTTAAGCTTTGACATTTTAAAAGGGTTTATTGCTCTAAACTTACTTTTTCTTGAGACCTGGCCTCATACTTAATTCATCATTGTCTGTAAAAAAAGCAGCCAGGTGGGAAGGAAATTAATATAGAAGTTACAAGTAATTAAAACTCAGAGTTGGCTGGACACTTCTGAAAAGTGCAGATGACTACCTGTGTCCACATATGCAGTGCATTTGTCTCAGTTACTGGCGTGTGAAAAGCAAGGAATGGAACGAAAGCTGGTCTTGCTGCCATCACTGCAGCAGATGCTGCTTGGTGCCTGCTATAATACAGAAATATGCTCTCCTGCTCTTACAGCAGCCTCGTCAGCCCTTTTTGTCCTGCCTCTTGTGCCCTTGCTTTCAGACCTCTGACCTTGCATTTCCTCTGGCATCCTATAACAAATAAATAAATAGATAATAGGTGATCATGTGAGACTCCAAGCTGTTTACCGGAGAAGATGATACTGGAGAGGACACCAGTCAGAGATGCTCCATAGTTGGCAATTTAAAATTCTCTATTTCTCTCTGATTTTAATTAATAGGCCTGTATTTAAGATGAAATGTATTCAATTTGTGCAGTGTAGAGAATGTCACACTACAAGATCGGTGATATACATAGCAATGTAATTATCATTCTCTGCTGACAAATGTACCGTGATATTGATAAAAAAGCAATAACTTCAATGTACATGTCAAAATCAGCCCCGATAGCTTATTACAGATTGTTAAATGGACATAAATATCTAATGTTCAGCCAGTAATGTTCATTCGTACCACGGCAGATGAAGGTATAGGTCGAAGAATTAATTTAAAACACAATACCAAGTCTCCAATATTCACTGAGTCTAAGCTATATCTCTTCGCAAGCGTTTGTGAGAGCGCGGGGGCTTAGTTCCCCACCCCAGGGCCGAGCGGCAGCGAACTGATGACGTTCGGCTAGTTAAACCTCTTTAAGTACCCCTGAGATCTCCTGGTTCCGGCCGCAATCCGCCAGCTTATCCGTAATCACCTTTGCACGTTTCCGAGCAGAGCCGTGGCCCCGCAGGCTGCCTGGCTTGCTGCTGTCCCCCTCCCGAAGCCCGCCGCGCCAAGCCGCGGCGCGGGCAGAGCGACGGGGCAGGCTCCGCCAGCGGCAAAGGTCGGTCTGACCCTTTTACGAAGAAGCCTCTACCCCATGAACACATTTGCTGATTGTTATGTATTTTCTAAAGGAAGGGGAAATGAGGGGCATAGCCTCCGATAGATCCTGTTTCCTCCTTCATGCATCAGCTTTCTTACCCGTCCTCGGAAACGTAAGGAAGCGAGTCTTGCACAATCTATTCTGGAGACGTCCTAGATTAAAATAAAGCCATTTCTACAGTTGCAGGGCTGGTGAGGGTGTTGAAAGGCAGAGGGGTGAAGTACCGGCGCCGTGTGTCGCACCACAGGCTTGTGCACCCGCTGGGCACGGGCGCCGCGGCAGCCGACGCGCTGCGAGGAGCCGGGCAGAGCCAGCCGCTTCCCTTCTTCTTCCTCAGGAGGACACGATCGCAACAGCCCCCGCGGGAGGACCTGTGCAGCAGACGGGGGTTTCCCACCCACGTCAGCAGAAGGGAGGCTAATGCTCGTGGTCTGCTCCCAAGCGGCCCGTACCTCTACTTCGTGGGGAGAAAATGAAAAGTATATGCAGCGCTGGCAGCAGAGTGGTTTTTTTAAGGTCATCGGCTGCATGACCTCTTCACATAGTGCTTTCAACTGATGACCACTTCTTAGTGTTTTCCTGTTGGGTCTTTTTTCATTCTTTACATTTTCTGCTACATTTTTCCAACGAAAAATAGCCACTGCTAAGAGTTTTCTCACTTGCTGTTTGTAGAGGACCAATAAGATCAGTAGCAGCATCGGCTTCCTTAGAAGAGCATGGATGAAACTCATCCAGGTTCCTCTGGAGGGAAAATACCCACCTTTTTGTTCAGATGTGGCAGAAGGACACCCAAGAGAGACGTATTCCATCTTCAATAACCCTTTATGGATTTCAGATGACTTGATAATCGAGTGCCTATGCGAAGAAATTTGTTTCACTGATAAATATTTTCCTATGGAACAGTGCAAGTCCACGTTCTCAAAAAAAAGGATATAATTGTGAAAAGGAAAATAAAGGTAGCTTGCACCAGTGTAATCATCCTCCTTTGGGATCCCACAAAGCAGGAAGGTTGGATTACATCTGTTCAACAGTGTAAATCCACCAAAAATGTGGCATCTATGATCTGATGTGCAGGTAGTGGAAGCTATTGTGCCACGTGAAAGCTGAGATATAAAACCAAGGACTTCGCTATATGTAAATGGCAAAATACCGTAACATTTTTTATGAGCAGTTGTGTGCAGTATTGTCACCTATTTCACATTTTAACAACAGCAAGTACACCCCAGTTACTTGTATTTTTCCTCATTCAGTTGTACCTACATTTCTTTTATTGAATTATAATACCATATAGTGTTAAATCCTGATATTTGTCCTACTGCAGTTAAAAGCAAAGCTGTTACCATGTGCCACACAGCCCTTTAACAGCTTCCATGTTTCACTTCAGAGGCATCAGCTTTTAAGTAAAACGGCTCCTTTTAAGTGTATTGCCTGGACACACACGTAAAGCGCTTTGGGCTGGAATCACATACATCACATACATCTCCTATTCTGACTCAACTGCCCTATATTTGCAACCTTTATTTCATCGGATAAAAGAAAAAAAATCAGCACAGTGCAGACCAACTCACTGCTAATTGTAGTCTCTGAAGAAAATTAAGACGCTATAATACGCCATTATAGTCTCTACAATTTGTGTTAGGCACCCGGATATGTTTCCCTAATTAATAGTTCCAGTAGTGTCCAGATTAAAAATAGCTATTAAGAGCTCTGCGTGGATGATACAGCAATATGAAATAGCATCGCACCTGTCTCCGTGTTGCAGCTTCCCAAGTGTAAGTAGGAGTCAAAATTTCCCTCCTCATTAAATAAAAACACTGATAGAGAGTACATCACTTGGCATCTCCAAAGTGATGTACCTAAGACGTACCATCTGCTACGAAGTTGCAAAAACATAGCCTGAGAAAAGTGGGACATCAAGGTGGAGCTTAATTTTCTTTAGTCAGTTTTCTGTCTACCCTGGATTCGAGCGCGGATGGTGCGGACGCGGCTTGCGACCCTGTGAGTGTAATGGCACAGAAAGCCAGTAAGGGAGCGAGGCTCCGAGTGCAGCCGTGTCGGAACAGGGGAATTTCGGTTCACTGCTCCCAGGACAGACACGTTTTTCCTAGCCGGGAAGACCCCATCTCCGAAGGTCGCAGAAGTCACCGCGCGGGGTTCCCCGCCCGGGCGAGCGCTCTCGGCACTGAATTACAAAGCCGTCTTTCCTTTCGCTGCTTCTTCCTCTGGCCGCAGGGACCTTGCGCCGTGCCGCGGCGCGCAGAGAGCCTGGCTCGGGGCCCGGGGGGCCGCGGGCGCGAGGTTGACGCCTGAGGCGAAGGTGACCATAAATCCCGGCTGCCCTGCCCGCTGGAGAAGCAGGACCGCGGGCACGAGCGGGCACCACCCTCGCTTGCCGTGCACCTCGAGATTCAGGCCCGCGCGTCAGGCTGGGAAACAGCCTGAGAAACCAGAGCGAAGAAGAAAAGATGGCTTTCCAGCTGCGTTTGCTAGAGCACTTTTTGGGCACCCTCCTTCAGCATTGGGAGTCTCAGTCAGGTCCCTGAGCGCTGCGGACAGAAATACGGGAACATTCCCATCTGCTCGCAGACAGCCTTAGTCCTTCAGACATCCAGCAGCCCAGCTGGAGACACTGCTCTGCTCAGGTTACCAAACAAACAGACAATTGAATAAAATCTGGGGACAGAAAAAGCGGCTCCATTTGGAGTAACAAGGTCAGCAACGTGATTTCCAGCTCATAAGCCAGGGATGCAGCAGCGGGTCTGGCAACACCAGAGCTCCAGGCAGTGCTACCTGCATGCTTCTTGAAGGCCACCCATCTTCTGTCTCCTATAGTTATTCAAATAAAAGAGCTCTGGCGTAACATTCGTACCTCCCCGCTTCACCACGCGCATTGGCTCAGAAAGAGCGTCTCACTGATGGTGGTTGTAGCACAGCTACATTACACAACAGATAGTCACCTGGACTCTTCAGAAGTCCTTTCTATTTTAAAATCCTGCAAGCAAAAAAAACCTTCACAGCTTAACAGCACCCTAGTCCTCAAAGCCACCACTGATAAGTGCATTGCCTGTAACGCACACCCCGTTGTCCAAAGGCAGACTCTGAGACCCCCCTGCAGTCCAGCTCTGGAGCCCTCGGCACGGGAGAGACACGGACCTGCTGGAGCGGGGCCAGAGGAGGCCCCAGCAACGCTCCGAGGGCTGGAACAGCTCTGCTGGGAGGACAGGCCGGGAGAGCTGGGGGGGCTCAGCCTGGAGCAGAGAAGGCTCCGGGGAGACCTTCCTGCAGCTGCCAGGGCTGAGAGGGGCCTGTAGGAAAGGTGGGGACAGACTGTTTAGCAGGGCCTGGTGTGATAGGACAAGGGGTGATGGTTTTAAACTAAAGATTTCCACTAGATAAAAGGAAGACATTTTTCACAGTGAGGGTGGTGAACCCCTGGCCCAGGTTGCCCAGAGAGGTGGGAGAAGCCCCAAGCCTGGGAACATCCAGGTCAGGCTGGATGGGGCTCTGAGCAACCTGATCTAGTTGAAGATGCCCCTGCTCATGGCAGGGGGGTTGGACTAGATGGCCTGTAGGTCCTTTCCTACCCAAACTGTTCTATGATTCCATGATTCTATGATTCCATGAGTATGATCTTCACAGAAGAAACATCTCCACTCTGTCCCCAACCCCAGCCTCCACAGGTGTCTCCAACGCTTCCATGCGCACCCGGGGTGTCCCCCCATGCTCCGACTGGCATAGCAGCAGGGAGGAGGATGCTTTCCTGGAAGGCTGCCTGCTCTGAGACCTTCCCTTAGCGCTGCAGGAGAAGCTGATACGAAGCACGCCATTGCTACGCCTTCTCTCTGCATGTCTCAGCTGAGTTTTCTGAACTCTTCCCATGCACGGACGTAGCAAATTCACATCTTTCTCCTCCCTGCTTTTCTCCAGGCATAAGACAAAGGCTGCTGTGGAGACCACCTGGGTTAAATTAGCACAATTAAACAGTGTTAAGCAGTTCCAGGAAACACAGCGCTGTTTTCTGCATTACTGAAGGCATGGTACGTGCCTGTCAAATTACTGCCCGGGAGCAGAAGGATGACCTGTGGGAGGAACACGGAGCCGAAACCCTCGCCCACGTGCTGCCGCTGTGGGTAAAGCTCCATCTCTTCATCTAAAGCAAATGCCCATTAACGTGCTGCCCCTTTTCACCTTACACATTTTCTAATTAAAGAAGAGGTATGCAGGGGAGCTTTTCACCTGCCTGCCTCTGGGATGTGACGACAAGCTCCAGCAGCTGAAACCAGGGAATTTGTGCTGCTTGCTGTGCAAGGATGGGTGGGATCAGGGTCATCACGTGGTGGATCAAGGCTTGCCAATGCTGGTCACTGTTTCCTAATTATATGAGAAGTGGCTTTTCAACACTGGCGTCCTTTCTCTGTAAGCAGAGGCATTTGATCGGGTCGGGTGTAAGCACACGTAATGCTGGAAGGAAACTACACGGCAGCGCTGAACTCCTCCATCCCCACCCTCGGGTCTCGGGGCACGTGGGCCGTGTGAGACGGGAAGCTGTTGAATCCGTCCTCTCGGGCTTTCCTCTCTTATCTCTGAGGGTGGATAAGTGAATCGTGAAGCACAGCATTTAAAGTCAGCAGTAGCCATTATTCCAGGTTTTCAACCCAAGGAGAGGGTGGGAACTCTTGGTAGAGCTCCATTTCTGGTGTCTGCAAAACCAGAGGAGAAACAGAGTGCAAGAAAACACGCAAGCATTGGTAGTGGAGAAAAATAAGCATGCTTTTTCCATTTTACTAACCCACAGGTGACGATTTTTTTGAAGTCTGACTATCCCTTTAAGAAAGGCTAGAAACACCCTTCAGAGACTTGTAAATGAAATAACATTATTTATCAGTATTAAATATAGATAAACAAAAATGAGAAACAGACTTAATTGGAACCCTCTGTGAAATCTGGCTAATCAGTTTTCATTTCCAGGAGGCTTTAACTTATGTTATTTAATTTATTATTTATCTGTTCTATTTTGATTTTGCTTCTCAGCCCCAGTGCTGGGCTTTGGGCACTTTAGAAACACTTGGTGAGGGGTTGGGAGTATCGCCCCGACTTCAACTGGGCCGGTACTTCACTCGTGTTTGAATCTCACTAAGGCTTTGATAAGCTTAATGATCATACAGGGGTTCCCCTAACTTCTCTAGTGACACTAATCTTTAATCCAGGCACATTGCAGTATATCTCCTGACCACCAAAGAGCTTTTCCCTTTGGACCCAGTTTTACCTCCATCCCATGCAAACACGTTGCCATTTTACTTTATTTCTTTAATTTATAGGCATCAAAGTTGCTGAATCAGGAAACTGAGGTTATAGCTGTTGAAGAAACGAATCCTGCTTTGTGACAAACTGCTTCTTCGGCAGATTTTCTTGTGTTCCTCATTCTGAGTCATTGTCACACATTTTAAAGGCCAGAGTTACATCTGAAGCTCTTGATGGTGAGAGCTGTGCCCTTTCTTGTGGTTTCTGCAGGCAGAGAATTGCCGTCCTGTGTCTCTACTGGTTGCCTCTAGCGAGTGATGCTTAATTCGCATCGCAGTACTTCCTGTGTCACTGGAGCGTGTGACATCGCCTACCAGAACTAGAAGTGAAGTGGTTAAATTTGACTATGTTAATCGGAATCTAATTAGCTCGTCAATGCTACCCATCTCTGCTGAAGTGTAGCTCACTGGGCTTCCACCTTTTTGTGAGGAGGAATGGGAGAACTTGGCAGAAGAAGTAAAACTCAACAATCAGGTGAAAAAAAAAACAGATTAAAACTGGGTAGAACAGTTTTGGTGTTTAGTTATGGTAGTAACTGGCTGTGTACTTCCTCAAAAGTCAAAAGTAAACTTAAATATGTCGGTGACATTCAGGGTGGTGGCCAGGGAAAGCAGAGCATCGCCTTCTCTTTAGAAGCAGGATGCGCTGCTGGCTTTATCCATTTAGACAAATATTTTCTGGCCCCCAAAACATGATCTGCACTTGTATGCACAAATTTATCCTCACAATATAAACTTTGAGATAAGGAGGTCAGTTTATTCCCGATTTGCGAGCTGAGGGGACTGAAGCCCAAGGTGATTAAATGATTTGCCCAAAGTCACATTGGAAAATCCTAGCAGAAGCAGAGGGGAGCCGCAGGTCTCCAGCTTGACACAGGAACCTTACAATACTTAAAGAATTATTAAAATGTTAAATGAGTTGAAATGAAAGGCTGTGTCCAGAGCTGGAGTCATCATTTGGATTATTCACTCAGTTCTTTGAAAAATACACAAATGTGGCAGTATTATGAATGCAATTACAGCCAATGGAGAATTCTCAAATGAAGGGCAAATCAAAAGGAAACCATCTATGTTTTATATTTCTGTGGTCTCTTCCATCTCAACGCTGATAGAGAGCATGGCTGCGCATACATATCTGAAACATATGTTGATTTTTGTGCTTGTCAGCTAGTTAGGCTCTGGGGGGATTCTCCCCCAGCGGTTACGCTCAGAGCAAGAAGGAGGGCGAACAGCTCGAGGGTTTGAGAGCTTCCTCTGTTCCTCCTCGAGGTGCGAGCAGGAGTGCCTGCCCTTGTCCTCTTCCACCCACCCTTGTCCTCCTTTCACACCCCGCGTTTCCATCCTTCTCCTCGCCGAGAACACTCAGGAGCAAATTGTTCAGGATGGAGGGAGGTGGGCACAGATGTGACCACCTGCTGCACGTGCCTTTCTTCTCCTGGGCTTTCGAAAAGGCACTTCATATTTTAAAAAGGAGGAGGAAGAGACAGTGGCCTTTGGTGTTGCTCAGCACTGACACAGCTGGAGCTGGCCGAGGGTGGCGGGGTGTTATTTTTTACAGGTTGGCAACCAGACTCTTGTTGCAATGATATACTTTTTTTCCAGAGATCGCCTGAGTGTAGATGTGCCAACACGGGTTCCGGTTTTACCACAGCTAATTCTCTTATTTCAAAGAGAGGAAATATCCTCGGACAAATCTGCTTTGTCAAGGTTGAAAACGTTCCACACCACAGATGGTGACCATAAGGTGCAAGTGAGTTTTCAGCTGAACCGGTGACACCCTACCCATTTGCTTCACTGCTGATGATTTTAAAACTAGTTTTTGTTATGAGAAGCTGAGCAAGATAGTTCTCTCCAAATGTCTCTTCCTCCTGTTAGCTCCTCGCTTCCATATTCATGGCACTCCTGCTGCTACTAGCACTACCATGCGTAGCACCTACTGCAAATTGTCCAGTTCCTGTTGTTAGGATGGCAGTTCCCTTCGGTTTTTGAAAAATTCATTAAGCGAGGGGGTGGAAGAGGCAGCAGAGTCCAGTTATGGTCCAGCACCCTATTGTAGGAGATTTTTTTCCCAGGTGTGCTCCCATCAGGCTTGCTGGGGTTGTAACCAGATGAGCACCTCTACTTTTATGCAAGAGCAACTGGTTGCATTTAGATGTTCTGCTGTGTTGCAGCACAAAAATTCTGCGTGCAGGGATATTGTTGTGGGGAGTTTCCCAGCAATGGTTTGGGGGATTTTCAGGCCCTTCTAACACGATGTGAGATTTTTCTTGTGGACTGAACAGAGCCTCAATGGTAACGGCGACGGCAGCTTGCAATAATTGGTACTGTGCTCTTCTGGTTCCTCGTAACTGAGGGGTTTTATGTTAATATGAGAGAACCCACCTGTGGTTGGCAGCCTCAGTAGCTGTATCTAATTTTTCACTTTTGTAAATCCCCCGATTTCGTTGTGATGCCTCTGTTACTATTTTGCGGTGCAGTCGTCAGTCCTCGCTTCTCTTTTCTCCCTGACCAATTCCTCCCACAAATCAAAATGAAGTTTAAGGGTGGGGTATAAAGGTTGTCTTCCTCCAGATACAACAACAAAAACACAGGTCTAAAAGGAAACCTGATTCTGTCTCTGGGAAACTAAAACAAAAAGTAAAAGTCAGTGGCTAAGTTTCCCTCCCCGAGAAGCTGGTCTTCCTTTTCCTCACGTTTCATTAGCTAACTGACTTCAGGAGGGGTTGGTTAGCAGAAGGGCAGCAGGCTGGGGACATAAATTACTTTGACTTCATAAGGAAGTGGTGTTAAGTATTAAATGTGCTTTGGGGCAGCTCCTGCAATTCTTCACCCTCCTCATTTGTGGTACATCTTTTTAGAGTGAAAAGCTGTATATACAGTGCATCAGTGTAATTCACACTCTGTCTTCTTCATTTTGGGGTAAATTCAATATAAGCAAGTGCACAGCCCCAGATTAGAGCTGCTACATGGCTTCCACAAAGAGAAGCCCAGTACGTACGGGTCCGCCTCGTTTCCCTCGCTGTTGCACCACTATTTCTTCACCTCTAACATGTCTCCATACCACCACTTCCCCATTTCTCTGATGTGCCTCCAGACCATATACCCCTTTCCCTGCTTTACTCCACCTCCCTTTGGCTTCTCTGTCGCAGGCGGCATTCCCATCCCAGCACGTCACTCTCCGCCTGCCTCCTCTCCTGCGACTTTCTAACATAGCTTCAAGCCGTAGCTGCTCTCTCCTGGATCCCACAACACACCCCTTGTGTGGACTGCATAGAGCATAGGCTGTCTGACTTCTCTTTCAAGACCTACCATGACGATGTCCTCCTTTACCTCTCGCTCTCATTGATCTGCTGCCAGTATATCCAAGCTCTCTTCTCAAACTTTCTCTGCTCTGCCCCTCAAATCTATTCTTCATTAAGGTGCTTGCAAAAGACTTGACAATGATTTGGTCATACCTATCACACTGACCCATTTGTCTCGTTATCTTCTTACGTCACTTGCTCTGGTTTTAACTAGCGTTCAGCTTTATCGTGGCATCTTAACATGTACCTGAGGGTTTTGGAAGCTGTATGAGTTGTGCTATTATAGAATGAGCATGACATGAAAATGAATGTCACCAGATGTTCAGAAGAAGTTCACAATATGGAAAGCCAGGCCTGACTTTTTACAGAGCTTTTTTCTGCTGGCTTCAGTGGGAGCAAGACTGAAGACAGCAGTATTTTTCTCCCCAGTGCTGCTGCAAATTATAGTAGCCCCACTTGAGTCCTCTGCTTGTCAAATGCTCCGTTCTTGCCAGATCAATGGCAAATTTTTAGCTCTTTTGGGGCCCACCTTCTTCAACCCTGGACATGATCTGGTTAGTGAAAAGAAGAAAGATGCTGCATACCCAACATAACTGTATTACCATAAACTGTGAAAGTGTTGTAAATAGGTGCTTCCACTGCTTGAGGAGACATGCAAACTATTTGCCATTCCTTATACAGCATGTAATTTAAATATTTTAAAACTTGAAATAAATTACTGATAATAAAATTCAACAGTGTAGTACTTCTTTGAATATTTTAAATCAGATATAAATTGTTCAATGAAGTTGATCTAGTCTTCGCATACTTTTCAAGAGATTTAATAGTGCATGATTTAAATGTATGATACCGTTCTGGTATATTGTATGGCATATTACATAGATTTAAATAGTCCTGGTTGGGATGAAAGTTTCATAGCTCAGTGTCTCTGTACTTTGACAGATACATCTGCTGGTTCAGCAATAGCTTCTGTATGCAGTGTCTGATGATCCTAACGTGAAGGAAGCTTAATTTCTGTATAGCAATTGTTAGCTGGCATAGTAGTGCCTATTAAGCACGTTCCTCCAACATGTATTTGTGACCATTTTGAAGATACTTTTACATGGGGGAAGAATTAAATCTATATCCAATATATGTTACTAAAAACAATGTTAGTGCCATCTTTTGGGCAAGATTTTAAAGCACATAAGTCAAGAAATTTGATGGTCAAATTCCACAGTAGCCATTCTCGAGGTCATTTCTACAGCTCGTGTTTTCCACATGAATATGCTTAAGACAAATTACAAAGCTTTATGACACTTCTGCAGTGACATATTTCAGGTTGCAGAGCAGTCAGTATCGAAAAGTAGGACTTTTTAATAGTGTGTAGTGGTGTCACTACTTCCAACTTCTGACTCATCAGTAACTATTGCATATTTCTCAAGTGGAGGATTTTTTCCAGTAACTTCATGTTCTGAATGAGTTTATAGTGAAACACTGAGCCAATGTTAACTCTGAGTAAAACAACAGCTTTGACAGCATCTACATTCATTCAGTTTTTCTCTTTCTTTCACATATTCTTCAGCTTATCAGCAACTGATTCCTCTAGACTATTGGTTCTGTTGAATACCGAACAGACCACACATCCCAAATAAAGATATTTTAGCTGCTAAATAGAGCTATCTCTGTGGTTGATGAGACGAAAAATTGGGGATATCCTCTAATTTGCAGAGTTGGTCTTAGACAATGGGCCATCTTAGGAAAAATCAGGATTGGTCCATTAAAAGCAGAACTGATGGTTATCTATTACGTTAGTCTATTATTGTCTAAAACTTATCCTACGCTTAATACCAACACACAGGACTTGTTTATTCTGGGTGTAAGAACAAGAAGTGAATTTTCAGTTAAGGTTCAATTAAGATTTTATAGCTGCTTTGGATTTCATTTTATTGACTTCAATTAATGCATATATGTTTTTATGTCTACATAGCTCAGGAGACAAACAAACAGCTCAGTCTGTTTATTTAAGAGATTGCATCATCACACATCTGACAAATGCGCTCGCTGCATCTACAGCATCATCGCACTGAGTGCATTTATTTGAACTTTCTACCATGTACATGGGATCACACATTCAGATAAACACAGCTGTGTTTATTTCAGGCTGCACAACTCCAGATTGTAGATGTATGTCTGGAGCCAGTGGACTGCACATGCACTGTACGGGATTTTCAAACTCTTATAGCTTCATTATTTGTCAACCAAATGTCCAAAATACATTGAAGGCTCTTATCTCATTTAGAGCTGAGTAAAGATGTAAAAAGAAGACCTTTTCATTATGTGCTTCAAAATAATGTAATACTTGCTGAATACTTCATTGGGTAAAAATATTTAATCATCTTCGTTAAGGATTAATATCCATACTCCCATTGGGCTGGACACGTGCACATGAATGTCTCATTTGTGTCTTACTTGAACTTACAAGCCACTCCATTGGCTTCAGTGTGGTCACCCTAAGATTATGATGTGTTGTTCACGAAGGCTCTGGTTTTGCCTTTACTATTCAGGCAACTAATGTTGCTCATGTGAATTGAAGTCAGTTGTTCAATGACTTCACTGTTTGCAGATTTGGGCTTAAAGATGTTTCTTTATTTGCAATATGAATGAGCAAACCTATTCTTAACAGGGAAAGAAAAGAACAGCATTGTGTGGCACGGTGGTGGTTTGTGCTGTGACATTTTAAAGTTGCTATTGTGGTAATTAAGGCCTTGGTGATTCAAAGTCTTGAAATCAGATGTTGAGTAATCCCCTGGTGTTACTCATGTGCTTGAGTTGAGCTTAGGTGTAATTTTTTGCATTCTTCTATAACAAATGCTGGAAAAAGCACATCTGACCCAAGAACACAACTCCCTACCTTCAAACTCTCCTGCGTCAAAACACGAAGAACTTCACCAAGAGCTGTGCATGCTTAGGCGTTGAGTATTAGACCCAAAGCCCACGCAAGACTGAAATAGCTAAACATACCTATATACTGAGATATTTCCCCCTCCACAAGAAAAAGAAAAAAACAAAAATGCATTAGATAAGTCCTGCTGTTACACCGATAAATCAAATGCATCTTAGAAAAATCTGTCTTTTTCCTCGTCCTAAGTCTGGCTTCTCTTTCAGTCTTAAATACCTACAAATAGGGCTCAATAATGAATGTGTAGGGCTTAATAAAGAATGTGTTTCTTGCACAGCAGGCCCAAGGCTTATGCTCTGCAGAGCTGTGGTTCATGCAGATGCTAAGGGTAGGTTTGAGGCAGAATGACTACAGAGCCTCTCAATTGAGAATTCTTGAACTTTCAATGGATTATAGAAAGTCACTCTCCAGGACAGCTTGGACAATGCTGTGTGCTATAGCGTGTTCCTGATGTATAAGGAACACCAAGAGAACATCAAAGACTCAACCTAATGCCAGGAGATGACTGATGAATACTTACCACTGCGGGAATCCAGCAAAGTCTGTTCTGCTCCTGTTCCTGAAGCCTGAACAAGAAAAATTAGTGACTTTTGATAATGTCCAGCCCTATATAGTATTGGTAGGATAACAAAGATCCACAAAAACCTAGGTCGCATGTGGTGTAGAGCACAGGCACCCACGGAAAGCAGTGTGCACCCTTTCCAGCTAGAAGTCAGTGAAACCTGGCGGATGATTGCTCTGAATTTCAAAGTGTGAGAAAGCAGGACCAAAGCTCACCCATGCAAAGACGGAGCAAAAAACCCCAATGTGTTACTGTTGCTTGCATTTTCACTGCATTAAAGCCTGGGTTAATGAGTTAGGGAGAACAGCATTTGGCCCAGTGGCAGAAGAGCCACATTCCAGCATGGCGATGTGATGCACGTATGCAGATCTGAGCTAATTGGACGTCCCGCGTAACTCATAACTGTCATAGTGTCAACAGTGAGGCAACACAGCAGCAAGCGGCCACGGTAAAGACCCAGAGTGCATGGCTCATTTATTATGATAATTCCAAACTGTTTGAAATAAAGCAAGCTCCGATTTACCTTCCCAAACTGCAACCACTTGTCCTAACTGCTGTACAGTTGAATTTGTGGATGTTCTCTGTGTTGAGCCGTATATTAATATCTAGATGAAAATGAATGCAAAAATGAATCTCATGTTCCATAACTGCTAAATTTAATAGGAAAAGTGTGATTTGGTAACATTTAGTATCCTCTTTGTGTCCACTTTGCACAAGAACAAATGATTAGGACACAGTATGCAGCTTAGCCAAGAATAAGGTCTTTTGTATATAATGCATTCTTCCATCAGCTGTACTGAAACAACTCTGGGG
>NW_028114336.1:77500-102500 GCF_964289735.1 Phaethon aethereus | reverse complement strand
GATTCCTCAGGCGTGTTTATCATACTTAGCTAATGTGGCATGTGACCAGAACAGGAATAAACTTCAGACCAGAGCCCTCCCATCCTGTCAGTTGTAAAAGTATGGTATTTCATTAATTCTTAAAGAAGCAAGAGCAGGGAGAGGGAGAGTACGATGAAGGGTAGGTGAGAAAACCCCAGCTGAGAGCGAACTGCCCGGAAGATGGGAGACCATCGCTTGGCAGCACCGGCACGGAAGGAAATCCAGCAGGAAAAAAAAAAAATTTTCAGGTCACTGAAAGATCTCAACTTCCAGGAAAATTTAAGTTGCTCCTTTATGAACCTGATCTGCTTTCTTTTCCCCTGCAGTCACTGCCGGGACTCGAGAGCAGGGAAAATCAGGCATAAAAAAATATTTCACTTCCATAGCAAAGTTGCTAAGAATGAATACCCAGGAATATGCTAATTTTTTTGCTCGATCTAGTCACAGCTACCTTCAAGTCCCACTGTGAAAGTTCACATTTAATAAGGTGTGATTAACGAATACTCAAGAAAGCCAAAAATTGTATGTTATGAAATGAAGGGGAGATCTGGCAGGAAGGAAAATACAGGAGAAACCACAGATAGAATAATCCAAGTGACAGGGAAATTAGTGGATGCCTGGAAATTGGGACTCAGACTACATTTCTTTGTATGAGAGTTTCCTAAGCTTGCACACATACAGGGTTTCTTTTTTTTATTTCCCTTTACGGTAAAATTGAAAATTCAAGCTTGATATATTGAATTATAGCAGTATTGCTTTTATGATCTGTTTCCTAAACAGGCATTTCTGCCAATTTAACCTGCTGGTTAAAAGGCAAGCTTGAAGAAAACTCTTTGAGTTGTACGTGTTCTTTGGCTTTGAACCTCCAGCCCTGACCACCAAATCCAGAGCCGGGAGGCAGCTACCTGTGATTCGGGGCGCGAGTTTTGCCACAATGGGGAAATCCCACAGTCTTATCTCAGGAGATTTTAGCACGATCAAGTCACTTACTCAAATTAACTTAAAATCCCACAGCACTCTCAACCTAAGCACCCCTCAAACCCCAGCGCTGCCAGAAGAAAACCCTCACGGGTTGAGGTGGGAGCTTTCCCAACGCTACCAACCACCCAGCTGGATGTGCCAAATACGCTTGCCTGCATCCCTGCCTTCTCCTCACTGAACTTCTGCCCACAGTGTCTCAGTCCCCCCCTCTGACTTACTTTTCCTTAACATCATCAAGCCCAGCCCTTGCCTTGTTCCACTTCTCCACAACACTGCTGCTTCTCCGTCACTTCAGATTTCCTGAGTTTTTGATGGACACTGCGTTTGAGGCCCACTACCCACTTCTTACCCCACATTTCCCTCCTCTTCAAGCTGTGCTCCATGGAGTACTTCTCCTCTTCTCAAAAAGAAGCCAACCACCTCCACTGCTTCTCATCCAGAGTTGCCTCCACCCACTGTTGCCCAAGGCTGGGCGATGTGCTCATCCCTCAGTCTGTGCCTGCTTTGTTCATCCCGTGCACACGGCGTTTGTTCAGCCCTGCTTGCGCTACCTGGGGCCTCCCCCTGCCAGCACAGAGGTAGCCTGGCAGGGAATCATCCATATTGTATAAATTAATTTAGAAATTAGAAGATTTAAATACTTCATATTTTCATACGAATTTATATTATTACTAAAACGGCTATACTAGAGCTATTTAGTCTACCACATCCATATCAAGAACTCAGTTTTGATCTAAGGGAACATGACAGCTTGAGCAAAGTTCTTTGTTCAGACACCACACAACATACCTTAGCAGCGCGCAGCACGCAGCTGTTAAAACACTAATTGAAATATGTTTTCAAATGTATCGGGTTTCCGAACATTTGCAGAAGAATTATTTTTTCTTTTCCCATGTGCAAAATCCAGTATTTCAGCCATTTAAAAGGAGTGCCTAATCCCTACAATGCATTAGTAGGCCATAAAATAAAGCTGAGGTAAGGTATTTTACACTGGGGACAGGGATAATTCTACAATCATAGGTGGATGGGAGTAAGTCTACAACTGTAGGTGGATGGGGAGAACCTACAAGTGTAGGTGGATGGGGAGAACCTACAAGTGTAGGTAGTCCTGGCTGCTTTATCAGCTATTTAGCTAACACACAGCAAGGGCATCGCCATGCAGTGTCGTAATATCGGTGGAGTGGATGGGTTGAAAGGAAGCAGATTTGAACATCCCACCCTCCAGGTTTTACCCATCTGAGATGACGTGTGTCATCCCTGGGGGATGGGCCTAGGAGAGAGGGACCCGAGGCAGCTCAAAGGAGGGCTCACGAAACACTCGTGTGTCGTCAGGCGATGCCTGATGTAGGTGCCACATTTCGCAGTGAAACTAAATGATAAAGCTCTCTCCAGTATCTAAAGGAAGTGTTTGGGCTGGTTTTTTTATTCCACCATCTGCAAAAAGAGGTTCCCACGGGGGCCTGCGCTCAATTTACAGAGGGGAAATTATAACTAATCTGTTTTCAAAGTCTCTAAAATTGCATTTCTGTTAAAACAAAACAACAACAACAAAAATCTCTAACAGTAAGTATCTCTCAATCTTCCTGGGCTACAAGTCTTTGACTGAAATGCTATGCGTTTCCCATTTGCAGTGGTGTAAAAGTCATAAGACATCAGATCATAAGCTGTCACTGGTCCCAGACTAAATATCACCCATCCTTTGCCTAAGGCAAGCGGGTCTTCTTTCTATGGGAGGGGGGCAAACAGGAATCCCACTCTTTGGAGGAAAGAAGGAAACATTTTTGTGACAGTTTGTTTTTATTCTTTAAAGGCAGTTCTTTTGAAGCTGCTTGGGGGGTTGGATGTTAGATGTAGTCCCGGTGGAGATGCGTTAGTGGCCAGAGCACAGCGAAGCGGTCAAAGGTGCAAAATAAATGCAATTTATATATAATTGCCCAAGCTGCACCTGTTCCGTTTTGAATAGGAGACCTTGTCTACAGAACAAATTTCACAAGCGCTGAATGTATCCTTTTTTTTTTATTTGAGTGTAAAATGGGGAATTCTAAACTTGTATCAGAGTAAAGCAAGAAAAAATAACCTTTAAATAGCATGTAAATTTTTTATGAATCAAGCTCTAAATAAAGAAAACTCCTGAGCTGGGAATTCAAAATACTAGCCAGATTTGCTACCAGGCTCAAGAACAATATTTAGTTTACAGAATCAATCTGGAAATAAAACTAGTGCTTGCATCAGCATGAAAGCTACAAAAATAAAAAAGAGGTCTTAATAAAATATACAGTGGAAAAGGAAAGGATGAAAGCACTAGCACAGCTATGAGGCCCTCGACAGCCCACACAAGTAATAAAATAGAATATGATGTAATATAGAACAACAATGAAAGGATTTAAAATTTCTAGGTAGGATTCTGAAAAACTGTTTCCAGCTTTTGTTGCAGAGCAGGCACGCTGCAAGTTTCCTTGCGAAGCTACGATAAAGCTGGTGTGTAGCAGACATGGGCGTTGATGACGGCAGAACAAACGTTAACCTTCACCTTACTCTTGAATCAGCCCAACGCAGCGTTGATAACCAAGGGGGCCTGAATTGCTACCCAGGAGCCAGGATTTCTCTTTTTCTAGGTGCTCCATTTCGCTTGCTGTCTCCCTCCCTTACCCACTGCTGCTTTCCCTCTTTATCTGCAATGCAAAGATTTTTTTGCTCACCAAAAGGCACCGATGCTTTGCCATGAAGGCAACCATCTTCTTTGCCTTTAGTAAGGAAAACGTCTCAAACCTTATGCTAAGCGGTTTAGAGAAATCTGAGATTAGACACATGCAGTATCTGCTCAACTGATTTCAGCCTGACTAAAGTTAGGATGGGTTCGTTTTCCTGTCTCCACAGAAAAATAAAGTGAGCACTGGATTCCTGTGCTACCTGCCATGCTCTGCACCCTAATTACAGTGCTATACCCTCTGGTCTTAAGGAAATACCATCTTGTGAAGCTCAAACTCTAAAATGCACATATAACTTCTCTTAAAATTAAATGGCATCCCAAAACTAACTTGGCAGAATTCGGTCCTGTAGCAACCAGTGGCCTCTACACTAAATTTCAGATCTGCCAGAACTAATGCAATTCATTCATTGCAGTAATGCAGTAGATTTTCCTTCTCCGCAGAAAGCTAGAAGCTATTGCAAAATGCCACTAATACTGCGTAAATTAAAAAATATGGATTGTGAAATTTGGGCAGCTTCTTCTACTGTGCTTAAGCTGTGGCAGGCACGGCGTACAGAGGTAATCTCAGAGCTCCTTGATCTGCGGCCACATGGTCCTACCAAAAATTCTTGGGTTGACGCAAAGAACCAGCCAAATCCCATTCTTCTTCTTGCCCTGGCAGGGAAACTCAGTTTCACCGCAATACCTACCACATTCCTGTTTCCTCCTTCACAACGGTTGGTGTAAGTGCATGATTAAGGCGGCTCATGTAGTTTTACCGATCAGTGTTATTTTTTGCTCCAGGTAACTTCTCTGGGGTAAATCTTTAGGGGTTGCAAAGCAGGAACATGGCCTCTCTCTGACTCTTTTAATCCTCGTTCTAGCATTGGTTGCAATAGGTATATGGACCACGAGAAGTGGGGACAAATAAAAATTTGATTGTTCAAATGTCAGAAAAAAGACCTAAAAAAGCACAGAGATTTCTTTACATAGGAAAAAGGACACCAGTATAAACAACATCCACTATTTGTGCTTCTCCAGGAAAGACAGGAAGTGTTCCAATTCCTCCTAAAATATGTTTTTAATGAAGTTAACAACGGATCGAGATCAGCTGGTCAGAAAAGAGCAACACACTCAGAAAAGCACCTTTTTTTCTCTTTTTATGTTTCAAGAAGTTGATTGAAAAATCTGGGCCTACTCTTACGATGACCCCCGAATGCAGAAGATGATGTTACTCTTGGTTCGGTTCCTTCCACTGAACACAGACTGCGGTTTCGCATCTATGCTTTTAACGCAATTACAAGCTTTTTCCAAAACTAACAAATTAATTTGAAATTCCCTTCAGATGCGTGCTAAGCCATTAGCCAAAGTCCCAGTGCAGTGTGCCTCCTGAAGGCTGTGAATGAGTTATGGAGGCTAGCCCAGCCAAGGTCTTCAGAGCTCCCAACCACCTCTATCTAACGTTAGCATGATGCGCTGAGGCTCCATCAAAGCAAACACGTCCTTAATAATACTTCACACTTTATATAACAAGTTCCATCGCAGGATTTCAGCCTGCATGAATTAAGATTTACAACACCCCAAAGAGGCGGGCTGGTATCGTTTCCCTCTATTTCAGAGATGGGCGAAGGTGAGAGAAAGATGAAGCAATTTGCTGAAATTCGCAGAGGAAGTCTGTGGCAAGGCAGAAAAGAGCGCGATGCGCTCAGCCTCAGCGCCTGTGCCTTTGCCACAAGACCATCCTTCCTGCCTCTAAATGCCACGCTCGAGCTTGATGATGTGCTGTAGTTCTAGTGTATTAAATATGACACCACATACATGTTCTGGATCATAAGGCTGAGTCCCATAAAACTGATGGATGTAGAGCTGAGAAGCCGAAAGGGACAGGGCAAAGAAGAAGGAGAAAAGTCCCTATGCCGCAGATGTGTTGTATTTTCCTAGGCAATAGGTTCCTGTGCTACTTAAGGACCAGAACATATTTTTGCTTTTACAAATGCAGTTTATTTTGCAAATCAAGGTGATTGCACACATTTCAGCTTGTCAAATTTTCAGCCTTTTCAACCATATGTCTGTCGACCTTATGGACTACCAACTTTATGGGATTCAACCATATGTCCAGATCCCGATATATATGAAGACCAGTTCTAACATAAGAGCTTTACGGTAGTAGTGTAGTAAACCATAATGTTTGCAGATGGCTGTAATAAAATCATTCAGGAGAGGAAAGGTGCAGGGACGTAAAGCCTTCAAAGCTTCTTCTACTGAATAAACAATTTGATCTGAATAATGTAGTGTGAAGCACATGCCACCAATGAGCTGGCTGATCTAGTCCAAAATGGTGCTTTTAATTTTCTTTCCTAATCCCACATGTATTTTAACTTCCTTTTTTATTTTCCTGTGTGGGATTAGCTTAAGATTTGGAAGAAAAGCATAAGAAGGAAAAATAACAAAGAGGTTTTTTTTAAAGGCCCAGTCCACTTCTGAATTGTAAATTTTTCATATGTGAAATGCCAAATGGTTATGTGCGGCCTGGAAGATGTATTAATAGAGAGGTATAAGTTTTTTACTGTCACATGGTGAGATTGAAGGATGATGTGACTTGCTTCATTTCCTGAAGTGGGACTCAGCTTTCAAAGTTAAGGAAAGTTTCCTCCTGAGTAAGCTTTTTCTAACTCTAGGAAGTTGGAGTTTGGTTTATGTCCTGCTGCACAATAATTCACATGAAAATTCACATTCCCTTTGTCTAACATAACTTGATATCTCTATTATTTGGGGAGCTCTGGTCCTGTTTTCCCCTAACTGAAACATGCAGAGCCGATGCGTCCCCCTTGGAGAGCTCCCCACCTCCGGGCTCATGCCTGTCCTGGCTGACAGCGGGGAAGAGAGCACTGCCTGCAACAGGAACCACGGCCAGCATAGGTGTGATGGAGGGTCTTTTTCAAACCAAACTATTTTTTAAGCTGACAATCGGCGGTGAGCTTTGGCAAGCTTCCTTGAACTAGACAAAAATCAGTTCCTGCTCGGGAAAGGAGGAAACGTTCCCTCAGCATTAACTGAGAAGTGAAAAAATGAAATGCAACCTGCCTGCGCTGCTGGCGTGCAAAATCACAGTGAGAGCAACCCCTATGAGCTGTTGACTTTCAGATAATTCAGCCAGAGCCAGCTCTTGCGCTGCTAACGTCAGTGGAAGTTTTTTTATTGGATTTAACGGTACGGTGTCAGATAGTGTCTAAGAAACAAGAAATACACTGTCACTCTTCCTTCCTGTGCCAGCCTTTGTGTTGACCAAGTTGCAGTTCTTTCCGAGGGCTAGGGCCTGCCTTATTTGAAGGGGGCTTGTCCTGAAAGGTGCTGAGCGCCACTATTGGCACCACGCTCAGCATGACATGAGCTCAACTAGCACCTGCCAAGATTCACCCCATCACATCCAACAGTTCTTCTGCAAGCAGTAATCATTTAAAAAAAATTCAAAATAAGTTGAACCGAGCAAAAGATATTATTTCTTCCCTGTCGAAAGCATCAGCATCTGCTGAGCCATTCATTGCACAAGTGTACTCATGAAATACCTCGGCGTGCGCGGCCACCCTACCTGTGTGCTCATATTTGTGTCGCAGCAGGGAACTGCTCTTCTGGAATGTCTTGTCACATAAGTCACACGCGTACATGCCACTTTCTGTCTTCTTGATCTTCTTTCGGGACAGACAGGAGTCGGAGTCCGTCATGTCATCAAGGCCGGACATGTAGTCTGGGGTTCCATCAAGCAATTCTCCCTGCGAGGGAACCACCCGTCAGCAACACCCACTTCTACCACTGCTCCTTCCCATGGAGGAACCAACCACCCCAGAAAAGTTAAAATAAATTCTGCTCTAGGATGGTGGTCCCTTTTATCTTAGGAACCTATTGGTAATGAAACCACAGCTGATGGGAACTCTGGAAGTAATGAAGAGCCTGCTATTTCTCTGCCTTGAACCAGCTTTCTGGTTTTGAGCACTCTGCGATAACATGATTTACACAAGTGGACGGTATTTATCATATTGGCACTAGAGTATTTTTGAGGAGTGGAAAATGCAAAGGGGAGGCTCTTCATGGATGGGAAGAGCTATTGTAATGTTATACAGGGATGAGTGTAAGCAACAGCTAAGAAATTGTTCCTTTCAAAACGCTGAAACTTGGATATATTCTGTATCTGTAGAAAGGTTTTAATTGAATTTTATATTTAGGTACAAATGTTATTATTATGCAATCCATTTAAATGTATGTCTCCCGACTAAAGGCCTCAAGCTATATTTTTATATTTAATTTTGTAATTTGAAATAGGGAATATTAATAACACTTTTTATCAATGTTCTATCTATGTTAAAACAGCCTTCAGCATTAAGCAATAATGAATGTGGATCAGTAAATTATTAAATTTCTTGATATTTATTTTGTCTTGATCCAAAGAGAGTGCAAACTTGCATGATAACGTACGTTTCCATTTGCTATCACACAGTTCGGTTTTCTTAGACTAGGTTTGCACTAATTAATATTAGAGAAGATTAAATAGGCTTAAATACATTTACAAAGAGGGCAGATGTACTGTAAATTGGAATAGTGGAACAGCTGTTATGGAGGTGCAGTGCTATTTATGCTCCTATTGTGCAAAGAGGGATTACAGCCTGTAATGTAAAACCATACCTGATTTTCACATTTGAAACTATAAAACATTTACTGGTCAGTAAAATTACTAATAGACCATAATAGGACATAGGGGAACATGCGCAAATGTAAAAAAAAATTATTAATCTATAATCAGTTAATCTCATTTAAGTAAACTCTGTACATTGTATCTGAATACACCCAGCAAAAAGCTATAAAAGTACGTGACTTCTGTAGAGCAGCCCTTTGCTGTAGGCACGCAAGCGGCGAAATCTTTTACTCCTCATGCATTGACTCTGGGACGGCCTGAGAAAAGGATTAAAGGTTGTACCCAGGCATGAAGAAGTGCTGACCCAGATTACGTGTCCAGGGAAAGACTTTGTCTGCGATTAAGCGCCCTAGCTGCTACCTCTCCAAATAATTTCATCTAATCTCCCATTTTTTTCAAAGCTGTTCCAGATGACTGGCAGGATTAGAGGACTGGTAGTCTGGGAAGGGCAGTAGGTGGGCTGAAGGAAGGAGCTATGGTGGAGCAACACGTCAACATTTCTCATCCCTCAGACATTCATGAGAAGAGGGAACGCCTTTCCCATGCATGGTGGGTGAACAATCCCCCAAAAAACATGAGGAAGGAAGTTTTGAGGGCTTTCAATGGGACAGAGCTGCTACAAGGCCATGCGGACTGCTGCTTAGAGGGCTACAGCTTTGCATCCAAGCGTGGGGGTGATTCCCAAGCGGTCTCCCACTGCTCCTTTTCCCCAGGGTGAAATGTAGTTATGCCCTGCAGAGATCAGTTTCCCTATTTTTTTTCTGCAGGATAGGATTTTTCATGGACACTATTATTATTACTATTATTTAGATACAATTCTAATAAGAAATGACTGAGCTCTTAATGGAATAAAACCATAAGCATTATGCCTATTCAAAGGTGTTGATACTGCTTCTGAATCCAAGTAGAGGTACTCTTAAGGTAATCGCAGTTTGTTTTCCTATTCCATTGCATTTTTGCAAGTTCAGACTAAAGTAAACTCTGCTGATTTTGTTGGAAATGTTGAATATAGCTTTGGGCTTTTTCTTCTGTAAGAGGACATACCACAAAATACTAAACTCTATCCTTTCAAAAGAAAACAATTGCAACAATTTACCTGAAATCCTTGTTTCCGCTGGTACTTTCTCCTTTGCTGCATATCGGCAAAAGTAGCTGCTCCAGTTGGGTAAGTATAGGCCATATGTGGTAGGAAGCTCATCTGATCTAGTCCTGGGTATGGTCGCAGCCCAGGAATACTGGTCTGGACTGGTGGCATAAAAGTGGCTGGGGGAAATGCGCTCTGTGGTGGAAGTGTTGTGTATAAAGGTTTGGCACTAAATGGGTTCATACCAAATACTGGGTTAGTGCTTTTATCCAGATTATTTGAATTAGAAAACTCCTTCTTGATAAAAGTCAAGTTCAGTGGCTCATCTGAGTTTTCAGATGATGAAGAAACACTGTTGTGTTCTAAATTTACACTATTAGATTTTGTTTTGTTCTTTGTGGCTATAATACTTTTGGGTTCCTTCATTTGTTTTGGTAAAGACAAGTCCAAAGGCTCAGCCTGAAGTTCCTCAGAAGAGAAACTGTTTGGAGTGTAAGAACTACTGTGGGAGTTTTTAGAAGATGTGGAAGAAAGATTTAAAGGAGAAGGAGTATTGCTCCTAGAGTGGTCCAATTTATCAACTGGTTTAATATTGGTAAAATGAGGAGGTTTTGTTAGCCTGAGAGGAGTATCACAATTAGTAACACTGTTATGGAGTTCAGCTATAGATGGTGAAGTTATAGAGTCCACAGGCTTTATTGGAGATCTGGCTGACAAAGAGTCTTTAGTGGGAGTGTTGTTGGTGGCAGCCAGCGCCACCTTGGCACTGGCCCTTTCCAGTGATGGTGACCTGGAACTTGAATACTGGTAGACTTTTCTTTGTTCAAACCATTCCTTCACAAATTCCTGAGGAAGGCCAACAGCAATGGAAATTTTCAGTAGTTCATCAGAGTTGGGTTCCATATTCATAGCATAATATGCTTTAAGTACAGACATGTGGTCCTTGTATGGGTTGATGGGGCTAGTCATTCCTTTCTCAGAAAGTACTGATGACAGCAAGAGGGTTTGCTTATCAAACACTCCAGGTTTGTTGGGAACCATGTTCTCGTGAGGCTGAAGGACTGCCTTGATTTCTTCATTCATTTTACACAGGTAACGCTCATGCTGATGCAACGGAATGGGACCCGGAAAGCTTTCTTTGCAGAACTGGCATGAAAATGGAGTGGATACGTTATGGTTCTCTATCATCTTGTCTTCAGTTACCAGGTCTATTAGGGTTCGCAGCTTCTCTTTTTTGATGTTGTTGAGCTGCCTCCTCGAGTCTGTGGTTAAGCTCTGGAGGCAAGCTTTGGCTTCATTGACTTTCTCTAATGTATAGTCAATAATACTTTTAGTGGCACCGTTATGACTTACTACTGGAAGACCCACGGGGGGAATATTGGGGGAGGTAACTCCTTGTTCCTCGGCTTGAGAGCATGAATCCTTCATATGGTAAACCTTCAACTTGGAGATCTCTTCAGCCTTGCAGTCCATTTTCTGCCTGGAAACCGTGTTGTCCACAATCTGTAGGACCTTCTGCACCTCACTTAAATTACTGCCTACTGCAGGAAACCCAAGCAATGGTGCTTCCATCCCTACACCTAAGTGCTGCATTGGACTTTGAGCAGAAGCATGAACTCCTAAGGGGCTGGTTGCTCCAAGTCCACCATTCATAAAAGGACTAGTTGCACTAAACCCATGTGAGGCCATAAGAACCTTATATTCATTGAAATCTAGTGGTTCTGTTTTAATTTTCAGTAGGCCTGTTTGTTCAGACATACTAAGTGGTTTGCCATTCTCCAGCTTGTTTCTCAGCTGTGTAATGGCTGAATTAGTAGGAGAGGAAGATACAGAATTAGGAGAAGAACCCGTCTTGATATTGTTTCTCATTCTGCCATTTACAGAGATTAAACCAATACACTTCTTGCTGCTGATGTGCGAGCTGTAGGAGCCAGAATGGGAGAAACGTTTCTTGCAGTTTGGACACTCATACGGTTTTTCACCTAAAATGATAATTAAAACCAAATGTTATTTATCGTTGTTGCTGCTATAATTGCAAGCGATCACATTTGATACGCAACTGATTGTCTGCGTATCCACCGACTAACAACAAGGAAAGTATCAATTCGATGAATATGGCCACACACCACCACTGCTTTACCCTCCTCTTTTTGTGGGTCTTGAGGTCAGTTTGGACCCATGGTCTCCAGCCAGCAGCAGCCACCAAGGTGTGAGATTGGCTCCAGACTGACCATTGCAAGTCACAGGTAAGCGCCCTGTGGCGAAGGGAGTCAAGTCAAATCCAGACTGTTAAAATTTGATTTGTTTCTTCTTTTTTTTTTTTCTTCAAAAAAAAAAAAAAGGAATTTTCACTGGAAATGAGCATGGTATGAGAAACTGAGTCCTGATGTTATCATTTCGTGTGCCGAGCGCTGCGTCAAGCAGGAGAGCCAAAACGCACAAGTCGTTCAATTGGAGATGCTTTGCGCTTACTCGTTATCTGAGAATATGAGCTGTATTTCACTTGGGGGGACTTTTTGTTATGGAAAATATAACGGACTCTTCAGGGTCCAACTGCACAGAAATGAGTGAACGCTTCTGAACTCAAACTGACGAACACTCTGTATTATTTGCAGGAAGCTTTACTATTTCCAAATCCTTCAGCAAGACTGTATTAACAGCATGATAAATGAGGATGACTCAGATATCACTTATGAAATACCTTAGTAGCTCCAAGAAGCCAGAAGCAGAACTGTGTAAATTTTAAGCAGTCTTTAAAACTCAGCTAATTAAACAAAATGCAAATGAGCACACCAGCACCTCCGCTACTCACCACTGTGAATTCGCAGGTGTTCCTTCAGATGGTGTTTATATTTGAAGGCCTTGCCACACTCAGTGCATTTGAACTTGCGATTGCCGGCTCCTTGGGTCAGCATTTGGTGCTGGGAGAAAAAGAAAAAAAAAAAAGATACCAGCATGAATTTTATGCAAGAGAAACCATGAATTTCTAGCTTAAAAACAAAAACAAAATTAATGTGGCTCTGAATTTATCAAGCGGACCAAAAGGTCTGCATGTACATTTATTTGTCTCATCAGTGTTGCAATAAAAATCAAAATGTTGGCAGTAAACCGAAACAAATGAGAAAGTACTTTCACATGAGCATTCGATATTTGCTTTAGAATTATTTCCTAAGTCTCTCATCAGAAATGTGTTGCTTTGAGGTATCTTACGATGAGAGAAACTGTTTTATAAGAAGATTTGTGGCTCTTAATATTCCTAGCAGATTCTGAACATGTGGGACTCCGCTTGTTTAAAAATTCTGTTTACTGCGTGTGTTGGAAAGACAGAAACAGTGTCGTCAGTGGCATTTCGTGTAAGATTTAATTCATTATCAAGCAGAAGAGACTGCATCTTCGGCATGAGCTGCTGCTGGAAATGTTTTTTAAAATCACAGCGCAGCAGGGAAGACTTGAGCTACCTTTCGTGCCATGTTTTCCCCCGGTGCTCTTCTAAGGGGCGAGGGAAAGTTGAAAGTTAAAAGTGGCGTAAAGATACAATCAAAGGCAGCCGACGTTTTTGCAACAAGCTAGAAAAGCCCCATGACTTTGGATTTGGAGGGGGGGGGTGGAATTTAAAATAATTATTAATATTTATGATAGTGCAGCCAACCACTCTGGATGCTCAAGGTAGGAGGTCGGCCTTCTGCAGGCGGCCACGACACAAAAGCCTATTGCCGGAGCGGGGCGGAGGGGGGGAAAGGGGAAAAAAAGAAGAAAGAAGGGGGGGGGGAAAGGCAGCGCCGAAACGGTATGACAACTGCGAGGGTGTGCTGCCTCTTCCCACATTCCTGGCGAGACAGATGGTGTTACATGGGACACAGGGAGGTTTGTTCAAACAGCAGCAACCTTCAAAGATCAAGCGGAGCCCAGCCCGCCGCGCGCCATTGAGGGACCCGCGCTCATATGTTGCTGAGTTGCATAAACAAACAGCAACAGCTGTTTTGTCTCCCCCCGTCGCCCTCCGAGGACTACTCTAAACTTTAGTTGTGCCACTGTTAATATGATACAATCATTTTAATTTACTAATTGTAAATGCCAGGAGCAAATGAGGGGACTTTTCGACACCAAAGCTACCATTCATAACGCTCCAGCACCAGCGCGCTCCCGCATGTGAGATTTCAGGCGCTGACGTTGGATAAATATCCAGGCGGGCTGAGGTTGGGGGCTTTTTCCCCCCCTCGGTGTTTTTAATGATACAAAGCAAAAGAAAGAACCTTACGGCGGATCAGGTTAGGAAAAATACACGTGCAAAAATGTGTTTGTCTACCGGATAAGCCACGGGAAGGAAAGAATAGGAGGCACCGCTCCAGGATCATCGATACTGATTTGAGATCAGGCGAAAGATACGGTTCTCTTAAAAACGCGAACTGCAAAAATGGCGCGATTAGGAAACGCGCGTTTGCCTCACCAATTTACCTTACGCTGAGACAAACTCTACCAAGAGAAATACAGCCGATCGTGGTTTTCGGGTTTTTAAGAAAAATAAATATGACGTAACGCCTTTATAATTTGACACAACGCACACATCTATTTATTTACGTTTTAACCACGCCGTTTGAGTTTCCATTACAGCCCTCCATAAGACGGCTTTTTCTCCGGTGAGGACAGGAGTAGTTTTCCTGCTGGTGTGTCAAGGGTTTTGTGGCCCAGGTCTGTCGCCAGGCTGTTTAGGAGCACTGGGGAAGCTCAGTCACCTGTCTGCGATAAGCGTTTCCTTAAATGCAGCGCTGATATAATATTACACGCATCACATCGAGGAAAAAACTGCTTTGATTTATTGCAGATACGCCGCCGGGCTATACAAACGATAGCGATGTCGCAGTTCTAGCGCGTGCATGTCTTAGTGGCACAATCACGAATGATAGCCTATATGTACTGTAGGAAGAATTATTCTAAAAACGCGCAATTATGTTTAACAAACGATGGTACAAAATACGCATAATTTCACGGGATTGAAAAGGCTACTCGAAAAGTAATGAAAAAATATGAGCGGATCTTTTAGTATGTCTTGGAGCTCCTATGTGCAACACTGCAAAGTAAAACTAGGTGAAAAATGGAATTAAAATTGCTGAGATGTTTAATAATGTATAATTAAAATGCTACAGTTTCATTCACTTTTTGAGGAACATAAAAACGAAACTAAAGTCAAGTTAAAGTGCAAATAAAATTTCTAAATTAGAAATTAACACACTCATTCGATCGTGAACATAAGACTATTAAATCATATTAGAAGAGACCATCAAAAAATCATTTAGACCTCAATTAAAGCTATTACCATTAAAAGATCTGCATCTTCAAAATGCCATGAAAAATTAATAATGATTGCCAATCAAAGCAATATCGTTTCTCTAAGGGGTTATTACAGAAAGAAATCACTTAAAACCAGCCCCCCACCTGATCTGTCCCTGGCTTGTGTGTCACCATATGCCGCTCGAGCTGGGTGCGGTAGGCAAACGTGTAGTTACAGAGAGGGCACGAGAAGTTCTCCTCGTTCTTCTCGTGGCGGTACTTGATGTGCTCCTTGAGGGACGTCAGGCGCTTGTAGCCCCGGTCGCAGTAGGGGCAGGTCAGCAGTTGGGCGAAGGCATCTGGAGTTCCAGGTGGCAGGTCTGCGCCCCAGGACGGGGGGGAGGAAGAGGCAGGCCAAAAGGTCAGCAAATCAATGGCAGCTCATGGGCCGATTGCCCGGGATGGTATGAGAGGAATCGCCGCAATCTGCTGCCCGAGAGGGAGGGACGGCGCTTCCAACCGGCGGCGGGAGGCACCGGCACCCGCGCACGCCCGCGGCAGACCCGCGGGACCCGCTCCGGACCCCGCTAGGGAATGAATTACGGGCATCGCTCCTCCCGCAGGCCTCGCTGGCTGGAAAACTAAGAAATACTTTTCCTGATCCGTCAGCAATTCGCATTCCCGCCTCAGTTCGTTACGTTACCTACACCATTGAGTGAATCCTTCCTACCGATGCTTTTCCAGTTACTTATCAAGGCATCGGAGAGCGGTGGGTCGGCTACCCTCTCTTTTATTGCATTAAAACTCGGTTGAAATTTCCCAAATTCCCAACTAGACTGGCAGCCTTCCTCCCGTTTAAATTCAGCTCTTCGGTTCACCCGCCAAATAATACAAATTTGCTGACTAAAAAATCACAATACACTGAAATTACAGCCCCAATCTTTGCTCATGAAATTCCATGCCGCCGCAGCTGTTCTTCAATTTTTAAGGTAAACACCCAGGCATGTAGTGCATTTATAATTGCAACAGCTGCACGAGGTCAAGATACTGGCTAAAAATGAATTACGGCCTCACCATTTTCTTCTTGTCCATTGGCCTCTGGAGTGCCAAGGCGAGACAGTTCCTCGGGGGCTTCGGGGTAAATAATGGCTGTGTCGCTGCGCTGCAGGTACTCTGCTATGCTGACTGCATGCCCGTCTCCTTCCTCCAGTTTCCTTTTGGCAAAATATTCCTCAAAGTCCGACGTGCAGTTTGCGTTCTTCACTAAAATGAGAGAAGGGGAAAAGAAAGGGGGTTGAGTGGGTTGTCCCGGAGAGCTCGGGTCGGTTCGCATCGCAGGCTCAGCCGGGGTTCATGCTGGAGCTAGGAGGCTGGGGCTGCAGCTAGATCCTTGCTCCCATCAGTCTCGCTCCAGCTCCTAATAAAACCAGAGCGGGCTTTCCACCGGTGTGGATGGAAGTGAGGGCGGGCAGTTAAATTAACAGCAACACGGGCTCTACGGGGCAGCAGGAGGAGTTTATGAGACTTGGGTAATGCAGGTAATCTTTCATCTATGGAACCTGAACCTTCAGGGGGCTCCTGGGGGACCCACAGCTTTTGGCATGAACACAGCTCGACCTACAGGACTGAGCTCAGCCGCGCCCAGATCCCACAGACGCCCAGGCAGTCCCCGCATCGGAGGCGCTACTTGCAGGTGCCAAAGACCGCAAGCACTTCTCCTCCACGAGAGGTCCTGCCCCAGGCTGCTCTTCCGTGGTGGGCACAAGAAGAGAATTGCTCACAACATCTTCCCCTTTTTTTTTTTCTTTTTCCCCCCTTCTCCCTGAAAAATTAACTTACAATGGGAGAATAGGTTGTGTAAAACAAAGCATTGCTTCATAGATTTCTACAAATAGAACCACATGTTTTAGACCATGACAGGGATACCAAGCCTAAAACTACTTTTACGGTCTGTACGAGTTTTCCTTCTTTTCCTTAAATGTAAACCCAATTTTTTATTGTCTATGCAATGTCCATGAAACATAATATATGCTCAGCCACAAAACATCCTGTTGCTAAAAATATGCTTTTCTCCTCCATGTATGCATACAGAAAAGACCCTAAAAACTCTAGGATGCTATAGACAAATATTAATATAATTATACCAAGGGAAAAAAAGGAGCAGATCATTTTATTTCTCTAATTATTTTTTATTAACAAGTCTTGGAAGACACAGTTAGTGGCAGGGAATGGAAGATACTTGTTTTTAACTGACCATAAATGAAAAGAACGGCTTATGATTGATTACATTTTTAATGTATTTCTCCTTAGGTGAAATAAGAAAATGAGGCAATGCCATAAACTATTCCACAGTTCATGTAAAAGAAAGTATTAAGTAGCACAGTTCTGCTCTTACTGATGCCAGGGAGCAATATGGACTAAACTCATGGAAATCAAAGGGTTTATATGGCCCTGCAGGGTAATGCTGGTTTGTAACCACTGGAAATGAGAGACTAACCAGCTCCTTGGTGTTTAGAAATGGGTAAATGCTTTGCCTCAGTTTCCTACAAAAATGCAAGGTGATGCTGCCAATCAAAATGAAATGTGGCCTCTGAATCAGGCACAACTGGAAATCTGAAAGTACCTGATTTGAAGCGCTGATCTCGGCGTCATCAATAAAAGTAGTTATTAGTCTATGCAAACCTCATCCCTTTAGCCGATAAAATCAAATCCTCCAGCTGAGACAAATATGCCCTATTTTTTGTATGAGCTGAGCAGCTTCTCAAGGGTTCTGCAGTATTTTAGTGACAGTGACCAAATGGCACAGGTCATGGGACCCTGGTTTTGGAAGGAAACATCTGTTCCTATCACAGCGGTTTTGTAGGGAATCACTACACCACCACAGAGCTCCTCCCTTGGTCCTTCTGTAGGTCCTGTTATCACTTGTTATTAACAGGAGAAAGAATATCTCCTTTTTTTCCCTCCCCAAAAAAAGAAAATTCTAGAGAAGGGGAGCAGGAGTATGGAGAACAAGACCAAGAACCTTACCTCCATTTTGTTGCTGTGAGTGAAATATAACAAAATGGTGGTTACTGAAGTACACCTCATGCACAGGAACATCGGACTATGTTTTTGACTTTGTTTTTATCAGAACAAAGCTGAGGCATTACTTTTTACATTGGAAACTTGATTTTTCATTCCCTTTCTATGCCTAGATCTTCCAACTGTTGCCAGATCATGCGCCCTCCGGCTTAATGCTACCCCATCTCCTGGCTTAGCAATAGATCCAAGAAAAAGAAGTTTATTTCTTGCCAGATTCAGACCCAGCAAACACTACCTGTTAAACAAGGAAAGAGAGCTTTTCTCCAGAGAGGAGAGATGGGAGCAGGAAGGGGAAGGGATGGGATGGCTCCAAGGGATGTCTCCATGGGTCCTACTCCAGGCAGGCTGGTGGGTTTTGGAGCTTGCAACTGCATCTATAGGATGGGGGTTCAAGCCACTGAGCAAGGCTTGAGTTAATATTAGGAGCTTCATTCCCAAACTCGACCCCAAACAACGTTCTTCCTTCCCAGACCCCAACTCTATCTGGAGGCTGATCCAACAGGTTGTGGAGGGCTGTTGTGATATTACTGGCCTTGGCTTTCTAATTCTCTGGATTATTTAGCTTCTATATCTGTGCATGCAATCCGGGAGCTAAAGCAAATGTTTATGTCTACATTATAAACCCCTAAAAACAAGGGGATTTAGTGGAGAAGCTGACAGATCCTTAACTGAAACAATACAACCAGTGCTGCAACACTGCAGATTAACATAAATAGCAAAAGGTGACCATGTGTATCTAGTTTCTCACCCGCGACGTTACTGACAATTCAGACATGGCTGGAAGCTCACTCAGTGTTACTAAAAAACCCATCTGACAACCATTAGGTTTCTCTCTCAATTTCTGGGGGGAAGCGAGCCTTCTCCCCTCTTGCCCTAATTTGTTTTCCATGCAGAAAGTCATGTTCCCAGATTCCTCGTGGGCTGACACTGCACACACATTGCACATCCCCTCCTGCGAGGCAAGAATTTCAGTGAGATCTACGTCGGGTGACCTCACCAAATAAAGTCTTTTTTTATTAATTATTGGAGCCTGGAGAGCAGGAATATTTTCAGCTCCAAAAGCTGATGTGGCCGTGTCACATAAAAATAAAACACATTAAGGAAAGCTATCTTTGGAGGCATTTAGGACCTTTCAAGATAAAGCGAGAGAGAGGTTCAAGGAGCTTGGGAGACCAGTTATTTTGTGTGGGAACTCGTCCTGCAAGATGGTGATAGCTGCCCTTAATCGCAAACAAAGCTAATAAAACCACAGCCTTCATTAGCCAGGAAGTGAGAGGCCCCCATTGGTACACAGAGATTACAGCCTGAAAACGGCCTGTCCTCCAACCTGCCAAGTCTAACTTCTGTTTTCCTCCCCCTGAAGGGTTTTATTTTTCCCTTCTTTAAATTATATTAAGGGATTTTTACTTGAAGCTCATCAGATGTTAGTAATCGAAACCAGGAAATTTCTTCTGTTTGTTTACAGGGAATTTGTTAATCTATTTTCTGCAAACAACCCATTTGTAAAAAACGTAACAGGTACAATAAAATAAACCATAGGAATTTATTCATTCACATTTTAAAAACACCTTCTGCGAAACATCATTCTGTCAAATAACCATTTGAGAAATCCCCAGAAATACTTACAAATTAATCTAGCAGGACCAAAGACTAAAATTTTCACTCTAATGGTCACTTTTACTTTTCCACTATAAAGCCTCCGTGGCTCATTATAAAAATGCAGCTGATTAATATACGGATAACAAGATTTCTTTTTTAAGTACCACTGGGAAGTGGCCATTCTGACAATAGCAGAATAATTTAATAATGAAGACTTTTTCTTTTCGTTTTCTTTCTCTATTAATGACGTTCCGCAACAAATTTGATTCTAAAAATACACCATAGTTGTTGCACGCACCTACAGCAACTTTGTGGTTGGATGTATGTGAATGAGTCTGAAGCTGCATCTCCTATCTCTGCACTCAGCCCAGGCCATGGAGCACTATGAGAGGCACGTTGTATTGAACGAGAGAGACCTCCTTGGCCCATCTAGAAGAGTCCATGTTAATCTCTAAGGAAGTCCTAAACGGCTTTCCTGGAGACCAGAAGGTCACTGTGGTATGGCTTTTGCTGAAGATGGAGTCATTGATCCAACTTCTTTCATCGGGTCGAGTCTCAGCCTCACCTCAGCTATTTTATTAAACATCAGTATTAAATCCCCCTACTACCCGCAGGGAAAAATTGAGGCCAAACACTCAAGACAGTCCCAAAGCCTATAGTGAGGCTGAAGAAGAAAACTTTGAACATTTCCCAGACTAGCTAGGAAGGACCTCCAGTGGCTCAGGGACTGACCTCTTCCCTTTCCTCCTCAAATAATGGCTGGGACACCTCAACAGGCAAGCCAGGGGAGTTTTTACTCTGCGTGAAGGATGCTGCAGCTCCTAATAGTCACCTGGCATCTTCCACTCAAGGTGAAAAGACTGACAAAGGCATTTAGCTTCTCAGATGATTTAATATGGCTAAATAATCAGATACCACTTGTAAGACACTATGGGGACTGCAACCATTGCAGAAACATGTTCTACCTGACCTACCCAGGCATTAGCCTCCACTGAGGGAGGTGGCTCTGAACGCCTCAGTGATAGAAGATTTGAATTAAACACCAGAAGAGCACTAGACAACTCGTAATGGTTATCTGAGCAAGCTACTCATTGCAGAAAATGCAGCTGGAGGAAAGAGGAGGCTGGGACATTTGGACACAGGACGTTTGGGGAAGGAATCGCCAGGTGTAACATCCAGAGCAGCTTTTGCATTTTAAATGCAGGCCACCTAAATGCAAAGCACGAGTTTGCAGTGCACCAAGCTGGGTAGAGGAAACCTTTATCTTTTTCCCCAGAAAACTGGTTCCAGAAGGGGCAGGACACCCGCGGCTCTGACACGGAGTTAGTGGCAGGGCTGTGCGGGGGCTTGACAGCACCCTGCCCCCAGAGGGATGCCGTGAGGCCGAAGTCAAGCAGGCAGAAGAGACCATCAGATACTGGAAGGGAAGGGGCTAAGAGGACATAAAGTCTCGAGCAGACCACATTACAAGTATGAAAGAGTCAAGGCCTGTTATGGTAAGGAAAATATGTGCAAAGGAAGTCACATGGACTGATAGGGGACCTCAAAGGCTCTGGTAATGGTAATTCAGATAACCATCAAGTCTTATTTCTGAATCAGACGACTTTTAAAGTCCCGTTTCTCCAAGTCCTATGCACAATTTGTCTTTATTAACATCTCTTGGAAATAAAAAACGCATTTAAAATACATAGGTATCCAGTTCTGTATGGCAATATCATTAAGTATGTAAGTAATGACAAACTGTGCCTCGGTGCCACCTTCCTTTCATGCATAATAAATCTAACGGATTAAAAAAGCAGTGACATGGTTTTATTTTCCTATTGTTTTCTCCCTCAACAATTATAAAGTAAATTTCTTGTGCTCCTTAATAAGAGCATTGGGGTTTTATGTGGGTGTTACCAACATTAGGAAAGTGTGAGTAATAAAATCCTTGCAAGACTTAGGTACCACCTTTTACAGTAATATTTGTTGAGGGCATTACCTATAAACTAAATCTCATCATGGAATGCACAGAAATGTAGTAGTTATACTAGAAAACTCTTAGTTTTAACCTTACCTTACTTAACCAACTCTTACTGTTGCAGGGCTATCTATCTGCAACATCTCAAATTGTGGCAAAATGCAAAAGAGACATTGGGTGATGTATGGCGTTCAGCTGTGCTGAGGATGGACGGGGACCCTGTGGCCTTTGGAAAGAACATGATAAACCCCTGAATTCATTTGGATTAGAAAACAGTAACAGAAACCTTTTGCTGTTTTGCTCTCCTACAGGAAAAAAAGAGATGGCTCGAAGATGATGCCTGCTAAATATCTCTGTTCCCTTTCTCGTTCTGCAAAATGTATTGATTTCTAAGAGGGGGAAGGGGGGGGGGGGGAAGAAAAAAAAGATTAGCCAGAAACATAATAATCTCATAAATATGCATTTAAAGTGTGTGTGTCTCCCTATCTATGTAAGGGGTTTATGTGTGTCTTGCTGAAAAGACGTTTTCTGTCTCTGAAGTAGCTTACTCTGTGCACCATGTGAATCTGGGGTTGCCAAGAAGGGTGCACCCGATCCTCATCATCAAGCTCTTTGTACAGTCCCTCTCATTAAAAGACTACTGTATCTTGGTCCAGTTACTTTAAACTGTACGAGATTCGCCCTCACTGGGAAAACATCTCCTCACGCTGCTGAAAACTATTAGCTCACAAGGATGCCGTTTAAAAGGAGTCAGGGGCTGAAGTGCTGCAGACCACGGGAGGGGTAGCAAGCACTCCCACTGAACGAGTCTGTCGCCACACCGTTGTGAGCAAATTGGGGAAAAAAAATTAAAAACGGGGAGAATTACGTAAACAATTCCCAACTATTAAACTGAAAACACGAAAGAAATCGTTTTGTCACTTTGTGCGCAGCTAATTCTACGTGATACGGAAGAAAAGCGATGCTCATATCACGCAATACCTTACCTGTACCGTTGTTTCCAGTGGTCTGAATTGTGGCTTCAGGCCCCATAGTGTCATAATCTTCCTTCATTTCTTCTGTGAAATAAGCATGGACACTTTTAGCTTTTGCAGGGTATTGAAATGCTTACAAAGCTAGGGAACACGCTGCGGTAACAGGGAAGATCCCACTAAGGGAAGGAGAGAAAAGGGCTGTTGTGGACCTCTACACAACGGCTTTGTTCTGGCGACTGAATGAGTTCAGCAGTGCTGGATGGATGAGAACTTATTTACTTTAAACATGACAGCGAGCGGTGGAAAACAACTATTTGTTCAGAGTAAATGAAGGGCTTTTCCCAATATCAAATCTAATAAGCAGTCGGGTGATAAAAAGGGATTTTTAATTCCCCCCCCCCCGCATTTGAAAGAAATAATCAGTCAACAGACAGTGAGACCTATACCTGGAAGAAACTGCAAATGCAAAAGGGAGATATAAGAAGTTCTTGTATCTCGATTTCTATTTATCGTCACACAAGATCTTCTGAGCTGTCATCGTCATTTTAATCTCATTTGAGGCATAGCATGTATTAATATCAAGTGGTGCAGAAATGTGACAAATTTTCAGCTGTGGGCAGTTCTTCTCTGCCCGTACGATTTGTTTGCGTCTTCTGTGCACTCTCCGTGCACTGACAAAGTCTGCCTTTATGGCCATAAATTGGGTTAATTCACATGCAAATGAGCACGATATGTGTAGAATTATTTACTCTGTATTTATCATGGATCAGTTTACTTGCCGTGAAACTGGGAGTTCGGAGTGTGTTAAAATAGCGTTTCGAGGAGGCTGGATGCAGCTCCATCACTGGGGAGAACGCTTATTTTCATAGATGTTTCAGCCTGCCTCGCAGTGCCTGTCAAACTTGGTTTCTTGCTGCTAATTTGTTAGTTCATGTGCAACAGGTATTCACACATACAGCCTGGTTAAGATTTAACCCTCCAAAGGGTTTTCACAGGCAAAAATAAATATACATAGTGTTTTTTTCTCGCCTTTTCAACTTCTCCTAAATGCCAGCCTTTCTTTACTTGAAGACATGCACAAACATACAACCTCTCTTTTTTTTCCTTTAACTGAGAGAATTTAGTATTTGAGATTGAAGTGAAAACTCTGCTTTAATCTTTCACTTAGCTGCGCTTGTAAGAAATAAAATGTCAAAAGGCACCCAGAAATGGTTCATCAATGACAAAAAAAAAAAAACCCCAACCAAAATAGAGAGAATTTCCCAGAAATGAGCCCAAGTCGATGATGATTCAGGAAGATGGATGCTGCTCGGCCAATCAAGTGATAGACTGGCAAGAAGATCAAAGCCCGCTATTAAAATCTTATTGATACACGAAGCATTAAAATTCTTATTCCTCATTTTTTGTGAGAAAGATTTTGATGAGGACAGAAACTGGCCCAGTATTAATCCATTTCCATGACAATGATTTGACTGAAGATAAGGGAATGATATAAACAGAGCACATTCTCAGTTCATTCCTAAATTTGTAATCTTGTAGTATTCTTCAGATGTCACATTCTACAAGTAATTAGTCGGTAGAATAACAGGTTCTAATTGTATCATTCTAATCAAAACTAAAGCACAGAATGACTTAATTCAGAGCTTTACAACCAGCGTACAATACTGTGGTATAAATATACATGTTTATGGCTTTGAAGCTTAAAAAAAAAAAAATTAATGAAAGCTCTTAAGTTAAAATATGCAGGTACAAACAGATGCTAAATTTGTACAAAAGCATAGAATATGCAGACCAGATGAAAAATATTTGTTTAAACTGTACAGCAGACAAGCCAGCCTTGATTCTTTTCCCAGATCTGGCATTCTGCCTCTCAAAGGATCATTTTCACAGGGATATCTTGCGTCCAAAACATTTAAGAGTTCAATATGTATTAATAAAATGCTGTCAATTATGATAATTGATCTGCCGGGCCAGTCTCGCATCTGATATTTTTATTGCAGCCTACCAGAAATTTTAATCAAGGTACAGTATTTCTGAGAAGTTCAGCCTTAGATATAAATATAGTTATTGTGATTTTCTTCCCTGATCATCTCATGTGATTTCTGGTAGTAAGGAGTCACAAGTATCAGAAGTTTTCCATCTGAGGGCACGTCTACCCAGTCAGCAAAGGGAAAACAGTTAACAGCTTTTTTTTGCCTTTTTTTTTTTTTTTTTTTTTTTGCATAATAGTGGTAAAGTTCAAGATTTCTGCTGCACTTCCTTCCTCATTGTCATTTTCTTCTGTGGTAAAGAGAAGTTACAGCGTCTAGCTGCTTCCCAAAAATTATTAAACGCTCACTAAGGCTCTGCTCTGCTTCTCACTTTGTGCAGGTCACCGGAGTACATGCTGCAATTTTTCATGTACATTTTAATTCTCGTTTAGCTGATGGTTGCACAATTTATCCTTTAGCATTGCGACACTTGGTTAACATGACTTTTTTTTACCTAAACCTGCCCTCTTCCTACAAGCTGTGACCCTGCATTGCACCGTCTGTATTTAAAGAAAAAAAAAATATGCATGGCATTCTCTTCCTCTCAGCATTAATTTGCTAAAATATAAAGTATGAACATACAGGGCTGCTTCCTAACTCTATAAATCGAGAGCGTTGTATCCAGG